>NW_010180640.1:8103-19503 GCF_000695765.1 Mesitornis unicolor | reverse complement strand
ATTTATTGACTTATTTTTTGGCTTTGGTACTGTTAGATGAGAGAAGTAGGTTTCATTGTTTTGTTCTAAAGGTACTGAAATTTATGGTCACTTAGATTTACTCCAGATGTGGTTCCACAATTGTAGGGAGCTGCCAAAAACCTTTAGCAGCTGTGCAAATGCCTATGACCATGCAGGGAGAAGCAGTCTCTCAGGAAATTTCAGTCAATCTCACAGAGTGTAGAAGCTTTGAATTCAACATAATTTTCATTAGAAAGCAACTTAATGCTGTGATCTCAGTCACTGTTAGTTAAAATGCCTTTTTAAAGTTTTTCTTTTGGGTGAACATTTGGATGACTGACCCTCCATAAGATCATTATTCATGCTAACAGAGTTTTAATTGAATCAACACTATACATGGTATCTATTATGGTCTAAAGTCCTAAAAATTCAGATACTGTACCTGTCCAGTTGTCCTGGTTTGAGCTAAATAGAACTGATTTTTTATTTAGTGATTTTACTTTTCAGCTCAGCCTCTTTTAAGGGGCAGCATGTTTTTCCAGTATGTGCTGCCACAACAGATAAACTCAAGGCCAATTGTCTCATCATAGGTGCCATGTCTGTGTCTACGGGGGGAACGGGGGAAGCGGACCCAAAACTGACCAACTAGGTATTCCATCCTACATACATCATACTTAATATAAAGCCAAGGGATCACAAGGGTCTTGACCCTTTTTCCATCTTGGAGCCCTTCCATCTCAGACCCTTCCATCCATCTCAGTCCTACAGTGGCCGAAGTCCAAGCACAACCCTGCTAGTTTGTCTGCCTTGGATCCTGATTCGTGTGCTCCTGCAGCCTGCTCCCACCTGCTGCTAAGTCCAGACTGGGACTTTTCCAGTGCCCTGCTCTGCAGAGCCTTTGATGACGTATACATCACTGGGGGAGGGTGGGGGGAGGATTATATATTGGTTTTGTATATATATTTGTACATATCTGTATATATTTCATTATTTTCCAATTCACATTATTATCCTGTAGTATTAGTATTACTGTTTCATTAAAACTGTTACTTTTAGTTTTGAACTCATAAAGTCTCTCTCCCTCATTCTTTTTTCTCTTCCCTTCTGGGAAGGGGAGAGGGGTTAATAGAGAGCATCTGTCCAGGATTTAGTGGCCAGCCTAGCCCTAAACCACGACACCCATTCAGGCATAAGTTGAAATCCTGCCTCTCTTTTAACCTTATTTTTACAGGCAAAGGCTCAACATCTCAATTCGCTGGCAAAATCAGAAGAACATACATTGATGTTAATTACTGGGCTTTATTTTTTTAAACTTTTTTGCATAACCTTAATGGCAAACATAAAAGAAATATATAGTACAAGGGGGAATTTCTTCCCATTACTTCAGCAAATCAGATTTTTCAGGCTGGTAGCTGGGACGATAGAAAAAATAAGAGTTCATAGATCTGCACTACAGTTCACTATAGAGGGAGTAATTTAATGTAACAGTTATTTCCTTATATTAAATAAAAAGTAAGGATGTTGTTGGGATTCAATTATAACTTTAAAAATGTTATAATTTACATTGTAATTAAAAATAATAAACCCAAAAATCAAGAATATTTTACAAAGATGAAAACAAGCATAAATGTTTAGTGCTCTCCTAACCTTTTAGACTATAACTGTCTGGGAATATTAATAGGGGATTCTCGTCTATTGCCTGGGAGAAAAAAGTACCAGACAGGAGGTCAGTTTTCTCCACTCTGGCTGAGATTCTTTGGCTGGTTTCTCACCTGCATTTCTGACAAGTAGTTGGCCTTTTGCCTTCAGTTGCAGTCGCAGAGGTTTTGTTTGCATTCCTTACTCTTGAACTTCAGCAAGAGAAAGTCTATGGTCACCCAGACAACCACCTGTTCACACCAAAGAGCCTTCTCGATCAGCAGTCCTTTCAAGTCCTGTATAAAGACCACGGGTCTATTCATATGTTAATAACTACTGTCAGTTCAGCCCTAGAAATGCATGTATGACAGAAATCTTACTAATGTTTCTAGAAAAAGGTGAGTCCATTGTCAACAAACATGAGCTTTCAGCTACCCATAATAGGTTATCTAGTTTGTGGGTTAATCAGGCTAAGTCCTAAATACTTTCTCGAGTAGAAGCTCGGGATCTTTAGAATTTTATTAGGACTGATTAAATGAGAACACTGCTATACAAGTTCCAAGGTAGTCAAGCCCAGTGAAGTCCAGTCAAGTTTTTCTGCCTTTGGTCAGTAAAAAGTCTAAATACATAAGCCCATTTACTTTCAGGCTAAGATCATGGACAGCTTGCTAGATCACTCTTCATTATGATTCTCTTCAGTCTTGTGATTGTTCATACTGATACAACTCTTTGCCTTTGAGTGGGATACAGTGGCAAGGAAACCAAATTAGGGGTTTGCAAGTGTGTATAACTGTTTCTGCAGTATGGTTTTGAGTTCCATGGGCTGGATATCATGCAGTCTGCAGAAATGCCTTTGCAAGAGAGGCGAGAGATAACTAAGGTGATGCACTGGATGTAATTTATTCTCTAGTGTAGTCTCACCCACAGGACTCGTCAACCCAATTCAACATATTCCCATAGCCTGGCTAGCATCATGGGAAGGTAGACACTGAGACAGTATGAAAAAAATGACATTAGTAGCTGTATGACAATCAGTGATCCCCCAAAGGGATAAGAACCACTGCAATTGTAGCTACTACCATAACCACCCAGATTACCCTAGCCTTCGGTCTGTTTCAAACAACAGCCAAGGAGGAACTGGGTTCAGGATTGTGATACACAGAGAGCAGCAGTTAAGAGAGAGCTCACCAGTACACAACCTCAGGTATCAGGCTAGTTTAATGCATTTAAACCAGATAGAAGACAGCTTGTGAACAGGTGACTTAACAGATCTCTTTACACTATCAGCCATCTGAGTCTTGTGTCACAAGAAGGACAGCAATGGTATACTTCAATAGGACCTTTCACAAATTTGTATCTCTTAGAACCAGCTGCATTACTTCTGGCAGAAGTACTTCTTCTTCCTTACTTCTACACATTAGTGACAGTGACATTGTCAGATCAGAATAAAGCAACAGAATAAAGCTGACCAAATAATAGGTTGACCTGACATACTGCTTGCCCCAGATGAGCTTTCCAGAACCCTCTACTGCACTGAACAGATTCTGTGAAGTTGGATTGAAACTGAATGCCCACAAGGTACCTTGTTGGGTTCTCTGATCCATCCTGTCAAATGCTTTTCCTAGCCAAAGGACAGCCAAAACAAAGAGACAGACTGTCTTTACCTTTGGTAGAAGCACCAGAATCAAGATCAGGACTCCCCTTCCTCAGTCTACATCCTGTCCCTTCTTAGAGGTGACAGAGTGGTCATAGGCACTCCTCCTGTAAATGAATCTCTGGCAGTCATAATGCTGAGAGAAGAATTTCCATTATGTAAGCAAGGACTGGCGTTGAGGGTATGTTTTAGGAGGATGAAAGGAAAACTGCAGCTGCTCAGGACACATTGAGGCCGGCGCTGGAATGGAGGAGAAACAAGACAGGGAATGATGGAAAAACAGAAGAGGGAATGGAGAAAAATCATAGAACCACAGAAAATACTAGGTTGGAAGCAACATCTGAAGAACATTTATTCCTAAATTCTGTTGAAGGCAGGGACTTAGATTAGATTATCAGGGCCTCTGCAAAGCCAAGTTCTGAATATTTACCGTGAGGAATAGTCTACCACTTCTCTGGTTAACATATTCCAATGTTAAATTTTTCTCACAGTGAAGATGTTTTTTTCTTATGTCAGCCAGAATTTCCTTTGAAGCCATCTGTGCTCATTGCTATTTTTCTGTGCATCCTTGTGAAGAGATAAACATCATCTTCTCTATACTTAAACATTGAGCTATTGTCTGACTGTATTTTTCCCTGAGTCTTCTCTTCTATAGGCTGAACAAATCCAAATACATCAGTCTTTCCTCAAATGTCAAATCATCCAATAGCATAACCATCTTGGTGGCTCTCCACTGGATCCTTTCCATTTTGTCATTGTTTTTTTTTTGAAGCATGGGGAACCAAAGCTGGACATAATAATCTAAAGAGTGCAAAGTACAGTAGAATAATCAGATCCCTTCATGACCAGGCCAAACTCTCACTTTGATGAAACCCATGATATAGAATCACAGAATGGTCTGGGTTGGAAGGGACCTTAAAAATCATCCAGTCCAACCCTCCTGCCATGTGCAGGGACACGTCCCACTAGACCAGGTTGCCCAGAGTCCTGTCCAAACTGGCCTTGACATATTGTTTGCCTCTATTGCTGTAATGGCATTCTGCTGACTCACATTCAGCTTGCTGTGCCCTGGGACCCCTAGGTCTTTTTCAGAAGGGCTACATTGCAGTCAAATCTCAGCCAGTTCCGTCACTCGTGATTGTTCTGTTTCAGGTCCAGGACTTCACGGTTATCTTTGTGAAACCTCATGCAACACCTGCTGGCCCAGTCTTTCAGTCTATCTGTATGGTGGCTCTTCCTTCCAGCGTATCTACCTCTCCTTACAGTTTGGTGCCAACCGCAAACTTGATGACAGGGCATTCAATCCTATTAAACACATCCTCTGTAAAGATACTGAGTCTAGTATCACCCTATGAGGAACTCGACTCACAATAGGCTGCCTGTTTGAGCTTGAGACATGAATCCTTTGAGCTCAGTAGTTTAGTCAGCTTTCCATCCATTTTATGGACCATCTCTTCAGTCCATATCTTATCAGCTGGTCCACAAGAATGTTGTAGGAATCCATGTCAAAGAATTTAATAAAATCAAGGTAAATCACAGAAAGACTAGGCAAAAATGTGGTGCTTAGGGACATGGTTTAGTGGTGGACTTGGTAGTGTTAATGGTTGGGCTTGATGATCTTAAAGATATTTTTCATCCTAAATCATTCTGTGATTTTATTATTCTAAATTATATTGACAGCTCTCTTTTAATCTGATAAGAAAATAATTTCATTATAGAATACAATCTGGTTGATTAAGCATGGTTTACTTTTGGTAAACATTTGTTAACTTTTCCCATAAGTTTTCTTTCCTGTGCATGAATATAGCATCTGCCATTATGAATCTGTTCCATAATTTTCCCAGGAACTGAGATGTGGCTGCCTGCAACCAGATGCAGGGAGGAAGCAGAAAGGATGGACCTGGGAATGCAGAACTTGTGTTACGGCAATGGGAGAAAAAAGGGAGATCCCAGGACATGAAAGGACAAGTGGAGCTGGAGAAAAGTAGACATAGCAATAAGCAGGACTGTCATAGAAACATAGTGAATACGGCATTGTATTCCTAAACTCCAAAGTCCCTCTCACAGCAGTGTGGGCAATGAGAATTTGTGGGCAGTGGCAGCTGTCTTTATGGAGGAGGTAGGAGTAATATTGTGCCAAATGGTATGGAGGGCACCTGTGAACCTCAGAGGTCTCAAATTCTCTGGAGAGAACAACACAAAGCAACAATTTAGGAAATAATCACAGTGTAACAAGTTCATGACACTCATGACAGCAGCAGGGGATGCTCCAGCTGTGGTGTTATTGGTGGTAGATTTCTCTTCCTGTTTTTCCTCATATGGCAAAGCAGAGGGAGAAGTTCACTGGTTGGCACTCTGGCTGCCACTGTACTCAGCATGCTCTATCCTGAAGTAGGTGGGACTACATCTCTTTCCTTTATTGGCCACTGTCAGAAAATAATTTATGTGACAAAAGTGTATTTTCAGGTGACTGGAGAAAGGAAGTTTTGAGAAAAACTGAATATTAAAATGCAAGAGATTTCAGGAATCATGTTGTAGCAGAGGAAATGTGAAGAACCTAACTTCTGCCCTACTTTCTGATATGCTGAATTTCTGAAACATGGTTTGAATTCATTCTCGCAACAGAGCCAGGCAATTTCTATGGCAAGACTACAATAAAACCTTTTGCCACAGTTACCGAGTAATTTGCATCTTAGATTCCTCTTAGATTAACCTCTTTTCAGAGTCGCACTGAGGTGAAAGACTTGACCTGCTAAATCTCATTCTGTGAAGAAACTCAAGCTTCCCTCGCTTACATCAGATCTTTAGGTTGCAATCTCCTGTTTTCCAATTAAGAGATCAAATTTCAATTATTAGTTTTAAGGCTGTTTGTGAGTTGTCAGAAGATCCTGACATCTTAGTCCTGATAACCTAGACTATCACTGGCTGTTTTTACTTTTAACTTAGCTTTATGCATCCCTCAAGTCCTTGTCATCTTGTGTGGTCTTGGTTTCAGCTTCATGTCAGCCATTAAAAATTCTGATCTGTTTCTAAGCCCAATTTCTTCTGATAACCATCTTTTTATCCTGGTACACTGTTTAAGAATAATGGACATGGCCATACTAGCTGAAGTCACCATATCAATCAGTAGCTTCCTCAAAATTTTCAAATTCTTTCCTTACAGAAATATTTTATTACTCCCAAGTCTTCCACTTCTCCTTTCAATATCCTCAGCTCTCTGGAATCAAGTAGACACCATCAGAAACAGGCAAACTAAGAGGCAAGCGATATCTGTAAATTGAAAACATATTAACCCTTCATACTCTCCAACAATCAAGATAGAAAGAAAGATTTTTAAGTTAGTGTTAATGTCAAAATATTAATGGAGACTCTGAAATATTAATTGAAATACTGAAGTATCTTCAGGACAATTTCACAGAATTTCCTGAATCAGATGTAGCAAGTTTACAAAGAGTTATTAGCGAGTTGCAGCAATGGTAGAAAGTCTAAGATAACATTATTCATTCTTTTATTTCTATTATAGACTTGATGGCATTTTAGGATTTTAAAAGACATTTAGATTAGTTTTTTTCTTTGTCTCATGAAGTATGCAGTCTGAGTAGATCCTTAGTAACTGTGGAAGGGGGACAGGGAGAGAAGGACAGATAGCTGTCATCCTGGCATGGTTTATATAATTCAGGACTAGGGGCATTTCAGCGCTATTTTTCCCATAGACTGGATCAAAGACTGTGGGGCTGCCAAAATGCTTCCACTTTATCTCAACTACTAAAGGGTTCAAAAGGAAAAGCCATGTTTAAGGTTACTAAGACACAATACTTCCAAGAAGCTGCCTGTCAGGTTGTCTGCGCTGAGCTTTGAGCTCACTTACAAATGCAGCAGTGATAACAATTTCAAACATGGTTTGGTTGGTCAGATGACAATGTCAAAGTTTCCAAAACTCCTTGCAGGCTTGATATTTGAGCTGTAATTATGTGTAACAAAGACTTCTGGAAAATGTGTTTAAAACATTATATCCTATTTAAGCTAGAATTACATGTCAAGTAAGTTCAAATTTATTATTTAAATATGGGTCAAAGCAGACTGAAAAAAAAGACAGGCAGTCCAATAGTAATATTATGGAACATTTTCTTTGGTATTTATAAATGATGAGGATGAGACAAAAGAGACCTCATGATGTATTTTGAAATACATATTCATTTCATACAAGATAATTCATTCACAGTATAATTTTCAGTATTTGAAAGGCAAAGAATTTAATACAGATCTGTTTTTCTCTGTCTTACTGGAGTTCAGATGTCCAAAAATACTAAAACCATTACTAAGGATGCCCAAAAGTCTTCTCTTGTTATTTCTATGTTCTATTCATATTTAATTAGGACCCTAAATGCTTATATGTGATATACATTTAAAAGTAAAGGAGCACTCTGTTTTCAACGTGACTGGTCTAGCCAGGGATTTGTTAGCTATAAGAGTAGAATAAGTACCATTAGATTTATGTTTTCAAAACATAAAAATATTTACCTGCTTTAAGTATCTCACTGTTTTCTGTTACCCTGTTGAAAATAAGTTGCAATTGAAGTACTCGACATTTCGAGCTTCTCAGCAGCAGGAGATTAAGAACTGCATTTTTAAAAAATAAATGTATATGTAGTGGTATGTCTTATTCAGAAATCAGCAAAGTATCTGAAAGCTTTGATATGTTCCAAGAAATGTTTTGTTTTATTTGAAATAATCAGTCACATGTCAGATATGTTAGATAGCTGGCATCCTACATTTTATTAGGCAATGAAGTGAAGAATTTAAAAAATGGACTGTTTCAATAAGTCTGAACTTTTAACATATTTTACCAATGAATACTTTTTAGTACTATTGAGTAGATTTTTAGCTAGACCTTTTGTAATACAACTTCTCTAAATACTTTAATATTTTTATAGCAGCTGTACATTTCACTTTCTTAGTCATGAAATGTTGTTTAGGGCTCTAAAAAAATTAACCTGTACACAGAAGCTACATTATGCTCATTAATCTGAAATTTGTATTTATTCATTCATTATATAAAAGAATTTTCAGATTAAAAGGTAAATTCCATAGTCTGTATCATTCTAAAAACTTCTCCTTGAATTCCAAATATCATGGGGAAAGGTAGTAACATCTCATCATGCTATTATTCACACCACAATTTGCCTTCTGGAAGATTCTTTATTTTTTCCTAAAAGTGATTTAGCATATAACTGTTACATTTCTGTCTTCCCTGTGACAGTTGCCTGCAGGGTGAAGAGCCTCAATAGATGTTGGATTGAGCAGACATTACTCAAGGGAACAGAGAAAAAATGAATGATCATAAAGAAGTTAATAAAAAAATTAATGTGCTGTTCATCTCAGTCTATAAATGTAAATGCTATTAATTAAAATTTAGAATTATAGACAAACATAGCTTTGCATTTAAAGGGTTGTACCACCTATCATCAAATGTAATTGTGCAAGCCAACATTATCATACAGATACCACAGAACCACCGTGGCACATTAGACCAAATGTATGTTTCTGTGAGGGGTATTGGTTTTTTGGTAGCAAGGGAGGGGCTATGGAGATAACTTCTGTAAGAAGCTGCTAGAAATCTCCTCTGGCTCAAATTTTGGACCCATCTCTGACCAAGGCCAAGCCAATCAGCACCTCTGCAAATTGATGTATTTAAGAGGGGCACAGTGCATGGCCTTCCCTCTCTTGCCCTGGCCCTAACTTGGGTGTGGGTGACATGGACTCGGCCCAGCTGGTCTGGCTCCAACTTCAACTCAAGCCCTGCTGCAGTTCCAGCCCAAGAGCCAGGAACTCTTCAAGATCCAACAGAAGAAACCTACAGTGGAGAAAGGAGAGGAATGTGAGGAGAACAACTGTACAGACATCACAGTTGGTGAAGGTAGAAAGGAGAGGGGGTAGGAGGAGGAAGTGTGCCACAGCACACCTTATTTATTTACTGGTATTCATTCATTTTTGACGTTTAAACAGAGTGAGTTCAAATCTGTGGTCACGCTTAATTCCTTGTTAGACAAACGAAACCTTTTATTTATTTGTAATTGTTATTAAACATCCGTATATCTTCAGAATTCAACAAACATAAGTGGTACAGGATGGAAATAACATCAGATGTTGATAATATTTTACAAGTGCAAAAATGTCCAATGTCAAAACAAAAACAAAATTCACATCTTATACTAAGCACAAAGTGTTTTTCTGCTGACACCTCCTGCTAAACTCTGAAGCAAATGCCATCTCTGAGTAATACTGTCGTGGTATAGGTCCAGTGTGCAACTCGATGCCCCAAAAAGGGAGCTAATCAAAATGAGCTCTAGGAGGGCTTCTCATTACTTAAAGGTCACATGCAAACGACAGACTCATCATAGGGAGAAAAAAAAGAACTACTTTAATTTGTTACCTACAACATTAGAGTAGAACAGTGAGAGATACAACCAGATCTTAAAGTCAAATACCTTCCCCCCACCCCTCCTTCTTGGGCTCAGCTTTTTTTCCTCTGTTTCTTCACCTCCCCTGTTTTCCCAGAGGTGTAGGGGTGATGGGAGTGTGGGTTGCAGTCAGTTTGCACCATGCGGTCACTGCCGCTCCTTCCTCTTCTGGGGATAGGGGAGGACTCCTCCTAGCCTTTCTCTCTGCTTGCACGTGGCACCATTCCCACAGGAGAAAAAGTCCTCAAAAGTCCAATCTGCATCTGCCCACAGCTGCAGTTTCTCTCATGCACAAAACTGCTTCAGCCCAAGTCCACAAAGCTCCAATATGGGTCTGCCTACGGTCACAGTTCTCTCACACACAAACTGCTCCAGCACACATTGTCAAGCTTTCTTCAGGGGCAGCCACTGCTCATGTGGCTCTGCCCCAACCGGTGAACTCTACGGGCTGCAGATGGGTCGTCACAGCGCACAGATTGCACGGGAAGCTGGCTGTGCATCTTTCCCATCCCTTGTCTTCTTTCTTCCTTTCACCAACCATTTTTTTTTCTTTTATTAAAGCTATTCTCCTCAGGTCCCACTCTTTTCTGTACTGTAGGTCTCTTCTGATGGTTCTGAAGAATTCCCTGCTCTCTCTTTCAGGTTGGAGCTGCAGCAGGGCTTAAGCTTAAGTTGGGGTAGGGTCAGCCCAGCCCAGCTGGCTAGGGCTGGGGCCACGCCATCCGCACCTGGGGCCATGCTGGTCAGGGCCGGTGCAAGAAAGAGCATGAGGCATGCCCTGCAACCCCCTTAAATACATGAATTCACAGGGACGCTGATTGACTTGGCCCTGGTCAGAGGTGGGTCTGCCATTGGAAAGGGTGGAGCTTTTCAGGTAGCTTCTTAAAGGGCTATCTCTATAGCCCTTCCCCTGTTACCAAAAACAAAACCAAAACCCCTCACAGAAAAACCCAATACACATACCTGTGTGGTAAATTATTTCCCAGTTACCAAGCTGGCTGAACACATTTTAGACACATTACTATAAGCAATAATTTTTATACTGTTGTCAATGAAAACATATCAAAATTAATAAAATCATTCCTGTTCTTGTAGAAGACACAGAGCTTTTTCAAATCCCAAATATAAATTTCCTTGACACTTGACTTCTTTAAAAATAAAAAAAAAAGTAGGAAAGAAAAAGACCAAGAGGCCATCACTATCCTAAGCTGCTTAGAGATAAAGAGGTATTAAAAAACAGAGTTCTGTGACCTGGGGTCATTAATTGATTGTTAGACCAAAAATGAATCTCTGAATAACTACTTTGATTCCCTGTATCATCACAAAAGCATTCTTCCCACATGATGAGTATACTGATAGCAAAGTTTTCATAGCTGCTTTATCACTCCTTTTACCTCAGGCACTACAGGTTTGGGGCTAACATGAGGTATAGTTCACTAATATACCCTGTATCAATGCACTGACCTTTTACTGTGACTCCCAGCTCCAGGAAGAACTCACACTTACAATAAGAGTTTAAATTTGAGAGAGGTTATTTTCCACATCTCTCTTGTTGCTGTTTGGAGGTCAATTGGTTGCAGTGGGGAGAGTAAAGGATATTTCTAATCATTCTTAGAGCAATGTATTCTGTTAGAGGGCACTGATATT
>NW_010180640.1:0-8072 GCF_000695765.1 Mesitornis unicolor | reverse complement strand
TAGGGAAACATAAAATGTAATGAAAGTTGCACAGCATAAAGATTTTAACTAAACATCTACTTCTTCTGGACTGTTGAAATGGCTTAACAAGCTATGGGTTGACCTGTGAAACCTGATGTTCCAAGGGACTGAGATTGACAGTTGGGTTGGGAACAGTAACCCTGTTAACCCAATGAGGTTTTCAATTCTGAATCACACAGTAATCAATCAGTCCTTCTCATTTTCCTGGGTGGAAGTAGCAAAAAAAAGAGCACCCAAGTTTGAGCAGCCTTGACCATTAAGGCAACATATAAAATTGGTGCATAATGATGAACATTACTGGAATCTGTCACCAAGGGAAGTGTGCAGTAGATGTATGAGATGACATTCTTCACTATGAACACTGGTATTGAACACCTTATACAAAGACATTGCTATGTAACAGAAAAGAATAGCTACAGATGCATTTCCACAGGGATTCCAGAGACTATTATGAATCATCTTCACACTAAATATTGGAAAACCATTTGAACTTTTCACCTACTGTCATAAATAGTCACTTGATTTTCATTAAATTTACAATGACTGTGCTCTGACATATTCATGATTTTAAAGAATATCTCAGTCTTCCAAGAGTAGTAATCTAAAAAGTGAACTGCATATGACTGTTGTGTTTGTAGATGGCAGCATTCACTGCTGCATTCAAGTTCAGTCACTCCATGATGTATGGAAGCACAATTGCCTTACCAAAACTACCTATGATATGAATACCAAGAGATGCTGTGTACAGCAGACCAACATATAATGTATATTTAAGGAATCAATGTGATCTCAAGTATATGGTAACTGATAGACTAAGAGAAGCTGTGTCTCATCGTTCAAGATGAATGCTAAGATGGTATTCTGGGAAATCTCTATCCTGTACGGGTGAAAAAAACCACACAAATAGATTTAATTCTACTAAGGCCAGCCTAGTTACACAATTTATAGCTGAGAATCACATTATGGAGCCCCTGTTCTGGCAGGAGCACAGAAACACAACTCATTTTCTATCACTTTGGGATGAAATATTCTTTTGCCTAAAGATATTTTAGTTTCCTTCCTCCCCCAGTTTCTCCTCCTGCCTACCTTCCTTACACAAAAAACAGCTAGTAATCACCTCTAGATACTTTGCATGTTGGGAGAAAGGAAGGAGTGCAAAGGACTTCATTTCTTATCAATGAAATGGGCCAAATTATGTCAAATTAAGGAAAGAAGTAGAATGGCAAAAGTTTATTTACATTTTCAACTTTTGTACCTTTTTGCAGCTTAATCAGAATAGTTCAAACACATTAAACAAAATTATATGTAATCCAAAACAATTGAGAATAGGAAAAAGGAAATAATTATCAGTTAAATAATAAGTTTCTGGTTAATCACTTAGACTTCAAATGTTTCAAGCTGAAGTTTCTCAACTTAATTTAAGAGCTTTTCTTTAGCTGTAAATCTGTGCATCACAGAAGAGACTGTTCTTTTTCTAATCAGCCATGCACCATTAAGACCATATGCAAACCACCATTCATTCTTAATTCTAGAAGATACATGTGAAATAAAAATATAACTACTAGCAATTTTAATCCCAACAGATACTAGGTTTTTCTTAAGTCATTTTAAATGCTTAATCTAATTGCAGTGAGAATATAAAAATAAAGAATGGGATATTTGCAGCTCCTTCATTAAATATGGTGGAAATTCATATTCTTTTAGTTCATTATCTTTTAAAAGCCATGGTGTAGTGGGCCATATGGCAAGCTAGTTAAAAATTAGGCTTTTTGCAAAAGGACATTACTCATCTGTTAGCTTCCACTCAAACGTGTAAGGATTAAATATTCATTGTGGTGTTTTCAGTACTTGAGAACCTGCAGTGACATCCTTTGTGAGCAGGAGGTTTATGGGAAGAGGTGAGAACCTTCCTCATCTAGATCAGTTCTGAATAAGTCCCACATCAAAAAACTGACATAAACACTCTATCTGAGAAGTCAGTCTATTTTGTAAACAGTCACCGAATTATATATAGGACATTATATCTCATAATTAAACAAAACAAAAAGATATATTATTGGAAGAATTTAGAACCTCAGAAACCTGGCTTAAAATTCAGCAGTCACTCGCATCAGATTACTTTGATCTGAACATTTCTTTTTTTACCATTAGGCACCAGATAGCAAAAAAAATGAAACAAAGACAAGGAACGGCAGAAGAAAGCAAGTAACTTTTTTCATGATCAAAACCATTAATTAACTAAGTATTTTCTGCTCCTTAGACCAGTAGGATGACAGTGCAAGTACAAACAGGATAGATATGCACCCAATAATGGATACCACGAACAACGTGTGCAATTCTGCTGTGCTGGCTGGATCCCTCCTCTGTACATGTGTAAGCACATATATTCAAAAAGCTATATGTATGCACCCCAGTAAAACTGAACAAACCTTTCAAACCACCTTCCATAGCTTCTACCTTCTGCTCCCTTCAGAGCTAGAACTAGTTGAACAATTAAATTTGAATACCATTATTCTCCAATTCTGATTACTAAAACCAAATTTATAAATCTTCTAAAATTCAACCAGACATTACAAAGAGGTATGTGCTGAACAGTACAACTCATCACTGCAAGTCATTATAAAGGTGAGCATACCAAATAGTTATATTCCACACTTCATATTCCATTACTTTCTGCTTGGTCAAACACATAATAAAATAGCTTGCTCTTTTTTTTTTTTTTTTTGAGACTGTTACCATGAAAAAGGACTCACAAAACACCAAGACAGGCCCAAACATTACTTTTAAGAATGCTTCATTTCTGTTTGACAAAAATATGGCTAATAATTTTTTTGAAGCAGAGTTCAATTTACACATGACTTCGTTCCGTTTCTCCTCGTCTTTGGAAGGTAATCACAGGGTCCAGATGCCAAGCTATGAAAGATCTTCTGCTTTCAGTTTCTTTCTGAATTAAATTAGATTCTGACTTGAGAAATGTGACCATATTATCTGTTTGAACATAAGGAAACTGCACAAATCCCTCATAAGACCTATGTAAAACTCCTTTTATGATTAAGAAGGGGCAATTTTCTCATGTCCATATTTCTTAGAGGGGAATCTATCCTGCCCTTTAAGGAACTTGCATTCCAATGCATATTTTTCTGGCTCAAGTTGAATTTGGGAATCAGTAGTGAAATGCGTAATCAATTGGTCATGCAGCATAACAATTAAATCAAGTTTTGTGAGGATTCCCAATGCAATAAAGATGCCATAGTACAGCTAAGGTACCACAGTAAATTCTGTAAATATAGCTAGGGCTATTCCTTTTCAGTTTGGAAAATGCGTAAGGTTTGCCAAAATCAAAAATAAAAAAAAGCCAAAAAAGAACCCAAGGACTTGAGTCTGAATCTCTACTGTAACTATATCTCTATTTTCATGCATTTTTTATTGTAGCACTTATTATACTTGTAGTAGGAAGACTATCTTTCTAACTTCATTTAATGGGTCTAACACAATGGGCCCTTTGAAGTGGACCAAAAGCCAGTAAAGTTGTAAGGAAGAAAAAATAAAATAAAAAATAATTTAAACACTTCTACTGCATATAAATATTTAAGTAGTATCTCTGTAGTAAGAAAATACTTTGATTATAGAATCATAGAATCATTTAGGTTGGAAAAGACCTTTAAGTACATTGAGTCCAACAATTAACCTAGCACTGCCAGGTCCACCTCTAAACCATGGCACTAAATGCCACAGCTAAGCCTTTTTTAAATACCTTCAGGGATGGTGATACCAGTTCTCTGAACACACTGTTCCAGTGCTTGACAACTCTTTCAGAGAAAAAATTTGTCCTAATGTCCAATCAAAACCTCCCCTGGCACAATTAGAGGCTGTTTCCTCTTGTCCTACTGCTTGTTATTTGGGTGAAGAGACCAACCTCCACCTTACTTCAACCTCCTTTCAGGTAGTTGTAAGAGTGATAAGATCTCCCCTCAGCCTCCTCTTCTCCAGGCTACATAACCCCAGTTCCCTCAGATGCTCCTCACAAGACTTGTTCTCCAGATCCTTCACCAGCTTCATTGCTCTTCTCTGGACACACTTCAGTGCCTCAATGTCCTTCATGTAGTGAGGGGCTCAAAACTGAACACAATATTCGAGGTGTGGCCTCACCAGTGCTGAGTACAGGGGCACAATCACTTCCCTACTCCTGCTGGCCACACTATTTCTGATACAAGCCAGGATGCTCTTGGCCTTCTTGGCAACCTGAGCACACTGCTGCCAATTAGAGAAATTATAATTCTAGTAGATGAATCTAGATATTTTAACATCTATATCCTTTTTTGCTATACACTCATTTGTTCTTGCCAGCTGTGTAAACTAAGCTACCTGACATAATTGAAAAACAGCTTACCAAGGGTTGTGCATATAATTGCTTTAAAACAGTATTTGTACTTCCAAATTCACGTCACATTTTCTACCTATAGGTCTGAGTAATTTTTCTAGCAGAAAATGCATTTTATAAATATAGAAGTGAAAATCACTTTTAATCTCATTTACAACTTTATTACTTAAAACAGACATTACGTAATTGTGAATTTAAAAGTATCTCTGAGACACCAGTAATGCAAAAAATAATTACTAACACTTTCACACCAATTCTTCAATACAGTATTATAATGAATGAAGGTTGAAAAAAAAAGAGCAAGAATGAGCTCTAGGCTTTGTTATCCATGATCCAGTACAGGTGAAATAAGCTGTGAAGGCAAGCATTATAGACTTTTGAGCTAGCAGGAATACTGCCAAGAATAGTTCATGGGGCACTGAGCAGCCGGCTGAAAATCACTGGTTTTTAGAACCTTTGGACACATTTCTAGGCCAGAGGCTCAGAAGCAGCCTCAACACTGTGCCTAGTCAGTGTTACCACAATGTACAGTTCATAAGCATAAATCAGCTGCTACTTAAGTTGGCAACAGCACCAACTCAAAATCCTAGAAGTACTGCTGCATATAATTTGCATTTAATTGTTGGCAGTTGAAAATGCATTAATTGCCTGTTTCCTGTGGGCAGTGGGGGGAGAATTTGTCAAGGGGAGGATCACATAACCATTTTCCCCTTCCTTCCCAGTGCATTCTATACGTGAGGCAAAAATGGCTCCCGCTTTTCAGCAAGCTACTTCTCCAAACCAAACATCTCATGGAAGTCAGTAGCTAAACCCTGTAACCTAGTGCAAAGCCTGTGTGTTTTTTCCAACAGGTGTGATGGAGAAGGTAAAAACTCAGACCTTCATCCTTATCAAATTAAATAAAAAAACTTGTAGAATTAACATGAGAAAACAGAGGAAGTTAAAGTCTCAACAATAAGTTCTTAGCTAATCTCCACAAAAGTGCCCACAAAAACCAATCACTTATTAGAGACAGGATCCAGGAAAAAATACTGCCATTTGAAAAGTTAAATACTAGATGTATTTACAAGTTTAGTGAGAAAACAGAACATTTTGCCTGTCTCAGCCACATAGTATTAACAAACAAGAGGCCAGAACCTTTGAAGAAGTCCATTCACAAGACTTCTGAAAGTCTCACAGGATTCAGTATCTGAGAAAGAATTTTCAAGGTGGGTCCTTCAGAGTAGTGGTATAAAATAAGGTTTTGAAACTTCAGCATTTAATATCCAGATTATGGAGTAGATCCAACTCCTTACATTCTGTGATTCTGTGTGATTCATAGAATCACAGAATCATTAAGGTTGGAAGAGACCTCTCAGATCGTCAAGTCCAACCATCAACTTAACACCACCATGCCCACTAAACCATGTCCTGAAGTGCTATATGCATGCACTTCTTGAACATCTCCAGGGATGCTGACACCATCACCTCCCTGGGCAGCCTGTTCCAGTGTTTGACCACTCCTTCAGTAATGAGATTTTTTTCTAGTATCCAATCAACAACCCCCCCGAAGCAACTTGAAGCCATTTCTTCTTGTCCTTTCATCAGTCACATGGAAGAAGATACCAACACTCACCTCTCTGCAACCTCCTTTCAGGTAGTTGTAGAGCGCGATAAGGTTTCCCTTCACCCTCCTTTTCTCCAAACTAAACAACTCCAGCTCCTTCAGCTGATCCTCATAAGGCTTGTTCTCCAGACCCTTCACCAGGTTTGTTGCTCTTCTCTAGACACTCTCTAGTGCCTCAATGTCTTTCTTGTAGTGAAGGGGCCTAAACTGAACACAATATTCGAGGTGCAGCCTCACCAGTGCCGAGTACAGGTGCACAATCACTTCCCTACTCCTGCTGACCACACTATTTCTGATACAAGCCAGGATGCTGTTGGCCTTCTTGGCAACCTGAGCACACTGCTGGCTCTTCTTCAGTCATCTGTCAACCAGCAGCCCTAGGTCCTTTTCTGCCTGGCAGCTTTCCAGCCACTCTTCCCTAGGCTTGTAGGGCTGCATGGGGTTATTGTGACCAAAGTGCGGGACCTGGCATTAGCTTTGTTAAACCTCATACCATTGACTTCAGCCCATGGGTCCAAAAAGATGTTTAAATCAGTCTGGTAATATGTAATCTGTATTAAAGTACATTAAGATATTTTAGAATAAAATCTAATGAGTTCAGAGCATTTGTCATGTCTTCTTTCCAGTTTTGTTTTAATATATTTAGGGTATAGACAAAAGAAAATGGCTCAAGTTGTACCAAGGGAGGATTAGTTTGCATATTAGGAAAAATTTAATTACCAAAAAGATTTTCAAGCATTGGAACAGGCTGCCTAGGGAAGTGGTTGAGTCCCCATCCCTGGAGGGATTTAAAAGAGGTAAAGATGTGGCACCTAGGGATATGGTTTAGTGATGGATTTGACAGTGTTAGGTTAATGGTTAGACGCAATGATGTTAAAGGTCCTTTCCAACCTAAATGATTCTATGATTCTATGGCATTCTGTGCAGAACAGATGCTAGTCCTGGTGTAAACATGGAGTTCTTATAGACTCGTACATCTTGCGGAGGGGAAAACAGTTCTTTTACCTTATTGGCCAACCTTACTTTTAATTTTTGATTACTTAGGAAAAACAATTTTAAAATTGTCTCTTCTGCCACAGTTACTTGATATTTATTAATAATTAAATAACAAGAAGCCCCTGACTTCTGTAAAATTCTCATCCTACACAAAAGATAAAGGTACCCCCAGAAGAATTTTTTTGTTTTTGCTGTTTTTGATTAGTATCGTAAGTAACATTATATTTCTCTTCTTTAATAAAACTTTTTTTTTTTTTTGGAAACATGAGCAGAAAAGTACTTTTGGTTACTTTACTGGCTTTTATACCCATTTGCTCTTCTTGTCTAGTCATTCTATGGCTATATAATTTCAGACACATTTTGAAAATACTTTCTGTCTTCCTGCTAAATACAGCCTTTAAAGATAAGTGTTCTTAGGAAATGTTGTAATTTAAGTAAACTGTGATTTATACAACAATTCAAACTAGTTATAATTTCTTCCTCTGCATTATTGTGTGCATTCTAATTACACATAGTATGTAGATGTGTCATCTTCTGAAAACAGCTATATTGAATGAAAAAAATCCTGTTACCTTACACTCCCCTTGACTCTTCGTACCATATCCTCCTTCTGGAGATTACCACAGTCTGAAGTCTGCCCTCTAATCTGTGAAAATTATTTCTTCCACACCCACTTCAATTAAAATAAGATGGTTTAGCTCAGGAGCTTAAATAGTGGCTTTGTGCTTACTCATCAAATTTGGATCAAGATGTATTAGGAAGAAAGCACATGAAAATTTCATCTGGAATTACTGATGGGGCAGTAAACCTGTTCAGCCAGCCCAGCTGCAGGTGTGTGGATGTGTGACAGCATTCTTGAGAGTTTGAGAACTTTCTGCAACATAAATCACAGATTAAATCACTCCTATTCTCTTAGAAAACACTTCAAACCTCCCTAAAACACTGGCCATACTAAAAAAAAAAGTGTCTGATTGTGATCTAATTTACATACAAGCATGTCCAAAAGCCTAAACATTTAAAATGGTACTTTACAGATTTACAATTAGTCAGATTAGTCAAGGACAACAG
>NW_010180639.1:361-707 GCF_000695765.1 Mesitornis unicolor | reverse complement strand
TAACAACCTCCTGATCCTGAAAACACACACGTACTTGCTCTGTCTCAGAGGTATACATATCTGAGAAATGAGATATGGGAACTGTGTGCATGACATTTTGAACCGTATCATTACTTAGAATGAGCTGTAGCACTTGGTGAATTTGCCTATAAATGCAACCATACTACTACTTTGATAAGACTGCTGGGACTTTAATTAGACTAACATTAAATTCTTGGCTTTGCATAATGAAAGGGTTTCTAAAGCTCACATTAAATGCACGTGGTGTTTGCTCTGATGCCTCGCTCTTGTGTTAACACAGTGCAAGAGTTGACAGAGAATTTGGCAACCGAGGCTGTAATTACAC
>NW_010180639.1:0-340 GCF_000695765.1 Mesitornis unicolor | reverse complement strand
CCTTGGCACATCCCCCCTGTCAGGCTCCTCAGTGTAAAGGGCTCTTAAAACGGCATTCCCATCCTTGCCCTGCTACAGCCAGCAGCCTCCACCTTCCCATCTGCAAGATGGACTTGTTGCAGTGCACCACTGGAAAATGCTACTTTTTCACAAGCACAAAAGGCTATGAGTGCAGGTTCTGTATTACCTATCTTTTTAGGCACGAGCAAAATCCTGGCCAAACAACAAGAAATTTATTCTGGAAGAAATAATGTAGAATATAAGGAGAGGGGAAATAGAGAAGACTGATTCATGTTATGTAGAAGTTTAATCCCATTTTGCAAAAGCAAAATTCTCCTTT
>NW_010180638.1:61264-67777 GCF_000695765.1 Mesitornis unicolor | reverse complement strand
AAGGGAAGGGAAGGGAAGGGAAGGGAAGACTCGCCCAACAACTATGACAACATCAAAACCTGAAGAAGACAGGCTAGGACTGTAATGACTTACATTATAAGTCATATATTTAGGAAGATGGACACTCTACAGCTCCTGGAAAACATTTAATCATCACTTTCCACACTGCTTCCTTGAGGTCCTGATTCCTCATGCTGTAGATGAGGGGATTCACTGCTGGAGGAAGAACTGAGTACAGACCAGCAATCACTAGATTCAGGGTTGAGGATGAGATGGAGGAGGGCTTCAGGTAGACAAATGTGGGAGTGCTCTAAAACAGGGAGACCACGGCCAGGTGAGGGAGGCACGTGGAAAAGGCTTTGTTCCATCTCTGCTTAGAGGAGATTCCCAGCACGGCCTTGAAAATCTGCACAAAGGACAGCACAATGAAAACGAAACATCTGAAAAAGACAAAAGCGTTAAACACAAGAAGTCGAAATTCCCTGAGATAGTCATCTGAGCAGGAGAGCTTTAGGATCTGGGGGATTTCACAGAAGAAGTGGTCCACAGCATTGCCTTGGCAGAGGGGGATTGAAAATGTATTGGCAGTGTACAGAAGAGCATAAAGGAAACCACTGCCCCAGGCAGCTGCTGCCATGTGGACACAAGCTCTGCTGCCCAGGAGGGTCCCATAGTGCAGGGTCTTGCAGATGGGAACGTAGCGGTCATAGGCCATGATGGTGAGAAGAAAATACTTCGATGAAATGAAAAAAACAAACAGAAAGACCTGTGCAGCACATCCCAAGTAGGAGATGATGCGGTTGTTGAGCAGGGAATTGGCCTTGACTTTGGGGAGAGAGGTAGAGATGGAGCCCAGGTCTATGATGGAGAGGTTGAGGAGGAAGAAGTACATGGGGGTGTGGAGGCAGTGGTCATAGGCTATGGCAGTGATGATGGGGCCATTTCCAAGGAGGGCAGCCAGGGAGATGGCCAGGAAGAGCCAGAAGTGCAAGAGCTGCAGCTCCCATGTGTCTGCAAATGCCAGGAGGAGGAACTGGGTGATGGAGCTGCTGTTGGACATTTGGTCCTTCTGGGCAGGGGAACTCTGTCCAAGGAGCAAAAAACAGTGACAGGTAAGGATAGCCTTTTCTGAGCAAAGCCAGTCAATTTCCCAGAGTATTCCCCACCACTTCGAATTATTTTCACCAAAAATAAAGCAGATGGAAAACTTCTGCATTTGTATTTACGACTTAAAAGTGTGTGCTGCAGGAAACAAGTTTTGCATAACTCAGTATTTTTTTTTCTGAGGATTGTTTTAACTTCCACTGTCACCTCTGGCGAGTGCTATTTTTACTTTTAAAAATGCTCCTTTTTATCACTGAAAGTGTCTTAAGACAAAATAGGCAAAATGCCTCCGCTCTCTGTGGCTTTGTGCAGTCAGGAGAGCTGCAGCGTCCGTCAGTCTTGTTTCCAGCTGCCCTGCACTTTCACTTGTTCTGCCTCAGAGATGTCTGCACACAAAAAATAATCTTTTAACAAAATCAGGGCTCCAATAAGAGCAGGTGACTTCAGTTTCAAAAGTCAGACCAGGCAATTCTTCTCCTTCCCTGTCCAGAGGTGGGATTGTGATGGACAGAGCAGGACATGATCCCTCACAGAGAGAAGCAAAGTATCCTGAGAGGAGAATACCAAACCCCCAAGAAAAGGCTTAGCACTCCCCAAGATCTCACAGCAGAGATGTTCCTTTCTGGATTGCAGTTCCCAAGCCCAGCATTACAGGCAAAGCAGACAGTCAGGGGTCCTGGAGATGGGGTGTCCTAAAGGAAGAGTCAGGTCATTGCCCAGCAGACAGTGCCCAGAAGACACCGACAGTGAGGGATCAACAGAGCTGCCTGAACACAGCTTCACCAGTGCTTGTTTGCAGTTTCCTCCACCCCTGTCCATGTCTCTGCTGCCGGAGCTGTCCCTGTCAGAAGCTGTTTCTGTCCCCAGGTGTCTCCTCCCTGTCAGTGCTCACAGACCCCATAGCACAGCTGTGTGCTCAGCTCTGCCCTGCAGGCCCCTCCTGGCAGCAGAGTAGAGCCCAGGGTCATCTCTGTGCTGGCGAGTCATGAAGAGAAGATCCGATAAGTGCAGAGGAGACAAAAAAGCTGATGTTAATTCTGTAGGCAGAGGAAAAGGTTGAAGTTATTTTTACAAGTTACTTGGAAAACCTGTTCATCATGCAATGCTGTAGGCTGCTCAGCTCTGCCCTGCAGGCCCCTCCTGGCAGCAGAGTAGAGCCCAGGGTCATCTCTGTGCTGGCGAGTCATGAAGAGAAGATCCGATAAGTGCAGAGGAGACAAAAAAGCTGATGTTAATTCTGTAGGCAGAGGAAAAGGTTGAAGTTATTTTTACAAGTTACTTGGAAAACCTGTTCATCATGCAATGCTGTAGGCGTCTTGGTCTCCTGCACAAACCTGACAGCTCCATTAACTTTCATCCTACCATCACAGCAGGAAGCTGAGAGCAACAATCCTGGAAAGCACTTTTCCTTCCATGTAGTCCCTGCCTTGATTTTCTTCTTGAAAACTGCCCTGGGAAATGTCCTTGGTGTTGACTGCAGCTGAACAGCCTTGACCCACACAGCAACCTCTTGACAGCAGAAGGACCCTGCCCTGGACCCTGCCTGTTTAAGGTCACTTCTTCAACCCACAGATTCTCCCCCCAGCACTGTGGGGAGCTCTCTGGGCAGGCTAAGTGCTGACCCTGGCAGGCGGCAGAGTTGCTGACCCAGCACACAGCCCCTGGGGTGCAGGGACCCTGCTCTGAAGGACAGCCCTGGGCACTCCTGGCTGCACACCTGTATGCAGCCTCCAACACCGTCTCTGGGAGAAGGCAGTTTTCATGCCCTGTCCCTCGGATGGTGCAGCAGAGAAGTCCTGCTCTGGAGCACGTCCTTCTCCTCTACATTAGAAACACTGAGAGCGTCCTCCTGACAGATCCCATAAACTATCAGATGTACCGGTTTTAGGAGATCCTTCAAGGAACTGAAGCTGCATTGCCCTGAACACAGATACTTACCACACAGAGGGCTGTGAAGATTTCTTCTCAGTGAGCTCTCACCATCCTCCCACTCCCAACTGCCTTTAAGCTCTCTCAGCCTCTCAGATCCCCTCTCACTGCCAGTGATCTCAGCCCTGCTCCTGGGCAGAGCTGTGTCTCTACAGCACTGCCTGCTTGCTATCAGCTCCCTCCATCCCAGGAGCCCAGCTCAGCTCAGCTGCAGAGGACCAGGCCAAGACAGAACTTTCTCTGTCCCCTCCCAACACCTAGAGATGTCCCTGGGTCTCCAGGGAACCTGCTGTGTAACAGGCTCAAGCAATCATTGACATTTCCTTCCTCAGCTGGAGAGAGATGCCTGTTTCTAGCACTGTCATTTCACTTATCAGAGACACAGTTAGGTTCTGTAATCCACCTTTCCTATGCCATTATTAGGGAGGACACCTCAACAGTGCAAGGGTGGGATCTACTTTACCCCTGCTGCTGAAGGAAGTGGTGCAGCTGACTCAATTCAGGCATCTTATCCTGGGTTTGTGTTTTGGCTGGAAGGTGACTCAACTCCTCCTCGTGCCTGGCAAAAACTCAGGTGGCATTCCTCAGCTGTGCATAGAACCTGCATGTGACCTCCTTATCTCATCTCCCATGGCAATTACTGAAGATGCAAGGCAGGAGTGAGGTGTTCAGGCCCAAACACTTGGCGACTTGTGAGGTGCGAGTGGTGTTCAAAGATATGTGCAGGTAACTCAGACACATGGAGCTTCTCTACAAGATGGTCAACAGGTTCAGTCAGCCTATATGAGTGAGGATGAGAGAAGTCAGTAAGGGTGACATTATCTTGACAGTTGTAAACTACTTGGTCAAAGAAAGTCGACACAAAAACTCATCATTCAGCAACCTGAAGAATTCTCCAGGTCAATGAGCAGGATCCTATGGCATTCACTGGTGGGACAAAGCACCAAAAGGCCATCAGCGCAGAGGACCTTGAGACAACTTCTTAGCAAGGCTGCCAGGTGGGCCACCAATAGCGGTGCTGCTCCCTTTACCTGTTCCTGGCCAACAAGGAATAGCTGCTCAGGGATGTGATGATCTGAGTCAGCCTTGGCTGTTGTCACCATGAAATAGTGGGGTCCCAGGCACCAAATGGGTGTGAGGAAGGCAGGAAAATGCAGCCCAGTGGACTCCAGAGGAGAAGACTTTGACGTACTTGGGAGACTGATACAAGTGGTGCCATGGGAAGCAGCTCCAAAGGGTGAAGGAGCATGGGAAATTTGATAGACTTTGCTGGACAGCTTCCTCCAAGGGCAAGAATGATCTCTCTGAATATCCATGAAGAGAAGCAAACAATCTAGGTTTACAGGTGAGTTGTGCTGCAAAGCCACCTCCATCCTCCTGCTGGACTCTCTGCCTTTATCAGGGGAAGAGCCAGCCTTGTCCAGCTTCTCTCCCGGTCCATTTCACAGCAGACCCCAGAGCAGGGTTTGCTGTAAAGTCCTATGTGGAGCACAGCTTGAACTGGGAAAGTGGCAGGTACTGGGGAAAGCTTGAAAAGTGTATTAAGTTTTATTCTGTTAGGGGGTTTTGGTTTTGGTTTCAGTAATGGGGGAGGGCTATGCAGATAACCCTGTAAGAAGCTACCTGAAAAGCTCCCCTAGCTCCAATATTAGACCCACCTCTGATCAGGGCCAAGCCAATCAGCACCCCTGTAAATAAATGTATTTAAGTGGAATACAACGCACCTTCTCGCTCTCTCTCTTGCACCGGTGCAGATCAGCACAGCCCAAGGTGCAAGTGGCATGGCCCCAGCCTTTCCCAACCAGGCTGGGCCATCTCAGTCCCAGCTTAAGCTTAAGCCCCGCTGCAGCTCCCTCCCAAAAGAGAGAGCTGGGAACTCTTCAGAACCATCAGAAGGAACCTTCAGCAGAGAAAGGAGTGGGGCCTGAAGAGAACAACTTAAAAAACCACCAAGGTCAGTGACGGAAGAAGGGAGAAGGGAGAGAAGGAGGGTGCAGAGACAAGGTTCCCCCTGCAACCCATGGCGAGAGCCAGGTTGATCCGCCTGCAGCCTATGGAGTTCACCGGTGGGGCAGAGCCACATAAGCACGTGCCTCTGAGGAAGCCGTGGCTCTGGGCTGCTGCAACACTTCATGTGTGAGGAACTGCAACCATGGACGGACCCAGATTGGAGCTTTGTGGACTTGGGCTGAAGCAGTTTTGTGTTTGAGGGAAATGCTGCTGTGGGCAGATCCAGATTGGAGTTTTGTGGAGGACATTTCTCCTGTGAGAAAGGCTCTATGTGGAAGCAGAGGGAGCCTGGGAGGAGTCCTCCTCTACCCCTGAAGAGGAAGGAGAGGCAGAGACCACATGGGACAAACTGACTGCAACCCCCATTACCATCCCCCCGAGGTTGTTCATTGACAATAGGTTGAACATGAGTCAGCAGTGTTCCCAGACATCCAAGAAGGTCTACAGCATCCTGAAATATGCTTGAAAGATGCTTAGGCTTGTGGTGGCAGAGTGGGCAGCTTGTGGCAGCTTCTTGTAGCTCCTGATGTCTGAGCTGCAGGTGTGTGCCTGGGTGCAGGTGCATTCCTCGGTGCTGCTGCCTTCTGTTGCTGGAGCTCGCTTTCCTCCAGGTCGTCCTGCTGCTGCTGCTGCATGATGACTTTTCCGACCGGGATCAGATACCTCCAGACAAGGGAGACTTGGTGGCCTGAGCTGCTGCCAGCCTTCGTTGCTGCAGTTGCCACAACCCCACTTTGTTCTCGGCTTCGCTGTGCTGCCACCCGCTGGCTGGGCCACCGGCTCCCAACAGAAACCTTGCCCATGACCACAGTCCCAGGACACCGTGCTGTCACCTTCACAGCTCCGGGATGGGCTGCGGGGCTGTGCAGAGACGCTTGCAGATTTTCACCCATTTGGCTATGCCCTTGTCCCTGTAGACAGCATGTAGGGCAAGGAGTCAGTGGCATGCTGATGTCCACTTCCCAGACCCTGGCGAAAGGTGCAGAGGCTGCTGCTGGAACAGGAGGCAGGTTGCAGTACGTTCTGGCAGCTCCTGGTGTCCAGACTGCACGTGCGTTCCTGAGTATGGGTGCGTGCCCAGAGCTGGGGTCCCTGCCTGAGAGTCACTGTCTGCCTGGGGACAAGCGGAGAGAGAGTGACACAGGGACTGTCTCCTTCCATGTCACCCTGCTGTGGGGTGGTTCCACCCTGCACACTGGGCTGTCCTTCTGCAAGCGAAGTCAAGGAGAGAGGCTGTGTGACTGTGGCCCTTACCCACCTCACCCCAGCTGGAGGAGCTCCTGGGACACTACTCGGAGTGGGGCTCAGCTTGCTACAATGGAAAGGTCTGCCTTTCTCCTCCTGCCTATAGGAATTTCCTGGAGTTGGGAAGATACTCAGCCCCATCTCCTTTGGACTCCCTACCTGTGCACAGCAGCTCCCAGTGGCCTGCGAGCTCTGCTGGCATGGCCGGCACAGCCCGCCCTCCGC
>NW_010180638.1:14715-61199 GCF_000695765.1 Mesitornis unicolor | reverse complement strand
CAGCTGCCTGGCGCAGTTGCCCCCACAGTGCCGGCAAACCCTGCCCTGGCACTGAGGCAGCTCCATGCGGCCTCTCCCTCCTGCCCCATCCCTCACTTTGAGCCTTCTTTTCAGGATTGGCAGTCTGCTTTTGGGCTGGGAGTGGCCCCACTACTAAAACCACCTTCTCCATGGGCATCTTTGGTGTCCTCTTCTGCAGTCCTGCTGTGGGCACCCAGAGGAGCTGCTGCCTTCTGCGGAAGCTGCTCTCCTGGGAGTGGGCACCCCAGGGCTCTCACCCCTTAAACAACCCCATGGTCAACCCGGTGATCCCTATCACTATGGCCTCTTGGCATGACATCACCAAGCCCTGGTGGTTGCTATGGACATGCTCAAGCCCATGACCATCTGGGACTGGATAGAATTAGCCCAAACCAGCTGGAACCAGCTGTGCCCTGCCTGAGGAAGCCTTTGCTCTTCACTAAGTCTTGTCCCAGCATGCCCAATCTGAGCAGATTCTTTCCACCCATGCCACCAAGGCCTTACCTGAAAGAGGGGTGGCCGTGAACTTTGAGTGCAGTGATGCTGGGATGGGGTGAGGCAGAGAGAGACCTGGGGGTGTTGGTCAGCAGCAACTGAACATGAGCCAGCAGTGTTCACAGGTGGCCTAGAAGGCCAATGAAATCCTGGCTTATACCAAGAATACTGTGACCAACAGGGCCAGAGAAGGGATCCTTCCCCTCTATTTGGCACTGAGAAGGCCCAACCTCAAATTCTGTGTTCAGTTTTGGACATCTCACTCCCAGAAGGACATTGAGGGGCTGGAGCGTGGCCAGAGAAGGGCAATGAAGATGGAGAGGGTTCTGGACCACACGAATGATGCGGAAGGGCTGAGGGAACTGAGAGTGTTCAGACTGGAGGAGGCTGAAGTGACACCTTACTGCCTGCTACAGCTCTCTAAAAGGAGAGGGTATCAAGGGGAATTGATCCTTTTTTTTTTTCTGAAAAAACAAGCAATAGGAAGAAAAGAAATTGATTCAAGCTGCACCAGGGGAGGGTTCAATTAGATATCAATGAGACCCAGACAGACTGGAGAGCTGGGCAGGGAAAAATTTAATGAAATTCAACAAGGGCAAGTGTAGGGTCTTGCATCTAGGGAAGAACAAGCTCATGTACCAGTATAGGTTGGGGTCTGACCTGCTGGGGAGTAGAACAGCAGAAAAGGACATGGAGGTCCTGGTGGACAACAGGATGACCATGAGTCAGCAATGTGCCCTTGCGGACAAGAAGGCCAATGGCATCCTGGGGTGTATCAGAAGGGGTGTGGTTAGTAGATCGAGAGAGGTTCTCCTTCCCCTCTACTCTGCACTGGAGAGACTGCATCTGGAATATAGTGTTCAGTTCTGGGCCCCTCAGTTGAAGAGAGCCAGGAATTGTTTGAAAGAGTCCAGTGCAGAGCCACAAAGATGATGGAGGGAGTGGAACATCTCCCTTATGAGGAGCGGCTGAGAGAGCTCTGTCTCTTTAGCTTGGCAAAGAGGAGACTGAGGGGTGACCTCATTAATGTTTATAAATTTGTAAAGGACGAGTGTCAGGAGGAAGGAGCCAGACTCTTCTCAGTGACGTCCAATGATAGGACAAAGGGCAACGTGTGCAAGCTGGAGCATAGGAACTTCCATGTGAACATAAGGAAACACTTTTTCACTGGGAGGGTGACAGAGCACTGGACCAGGCTGCCCAGAGAGGCTGTGGAGTCTTCCTCCCTACAGATATTCAAACCGGCCTGAACGTGTTCCTGTGAGACCTAGACTAGGTGATCCTGCTCTGGCAGGGGGATTGGACTGGATGAGCTTTCAAGGTCATTTCCAACTCCTAACATTCTGTGATTCTGTCCCCTCTCACTCAGGATGTTTGAGTGTTGGCTGTAAGGTCTCTGTAAGTGGGATCTGACAGGGACTGAGCACTGAAGGCATTCAGAGTGTTTTGCCAGGGTGATGTCTCCTCAATCAATGAACCAACTTAACTCATGGGGTTCCTGCACAGTGGGGCCTTTGAAACCATGTGTGGGGCAGTGGGACTTAGGCAGGATATGGACAGAGCAGTGGCAGGGGACACAAAGCAGCTGTTAGGAGGTGAAGGCAAGGAGAGGTAACAGAAAAAAGCTTGATATTTATTGCCTATGTTGCACAGATATACTTTTAGACAAAGCAAAGCACACCTGGAGCTGATGGTTTCAAGGGACATCAAGATGTCACCCTACTGCCCCCAACTTTACTCTGCCAGTGTTTTTTCCCTGTTGGGATGGGTGGTTTTGTGATGTGCTCCTTTCCCTCAGAATGGCACCTTCCAGCAGCTGCTCAGTCAGGGTCTTGTAAAAGAAATTTCTTCTCCGCAGTTCCCTGTGTCCCCAGGGCTTCCTTGCCTCCTAACCTCATAGAGGCTGGGGGATGTCCCATTGTTGTTGTGCACTCAGCACTGCACACTCCCATATCTCACTGCCCCCAAGAAAATCCCTGAGGCCCTCATGAGAGAAGAATCTTCTTTTCCATGGGAAACCTCCTTGTCTTTCATTTCCCGATCTGCAGTTCAGGAATTTGGCACTAGAGGGCTCATTAACATGCAAAAGGCCTTAATAAGCCGAGTCTCTTTGCAGAGTTGTCCTGAATTCCTCAGCTCTTCTGTGGTTAATTAGAGAGATTTCAGAAGTGAAAATCTTCAAATATGAAACAAAAATAAGAAACTATTTTTTCTTTTTCCATTCTTTCCTATATTTTCTCTTATGCATCAAGTGATATCGACAGTCTCCAGCCAATGTTGATCCTGAATGTGTCCCAATGCAGTCTGAATATGTCAGTCAAGACACTTTACATCAGGCACTATACGGGCAGTTGTCATTCCCATCCCTACAACCCCACCATTTCTCTCACCAGATACCCAGAATTTACAGCAGCCCTGTTCACATCTGAGATTTTTCCAGTGAAGTCTGTAGTTGCATGCTTACACTCATTGGCACCAATTCCCACCTGCTTTCCTTGGAGAACAAGCTGCATGTAGGTATAGAGGGATGTTTCTTAATAGCCCACAAAGAAAAGCAAAGGAAGGCAGAGCTCAATAAACAATAAGAGACGTTCTTCAGCTGTATAGCAAGTCCACATTACCTCCACTGAAATCTATTTCCCACACTGGGTGGCCTTAGCCCAACAGAAAACACATTTTTGTGCCAAGCATACTGACTGACAGGGCATCAGTCTTTTTTTTCAGCAGAGATAAAGCTATATCTTAGGGTTTAATGAATGAATGAATCTTAGGGCCCAATGCTGCTACTCACAGAAAAAATTGTATCTCTTCCTTCTGAAATTAGGGTATGTTTTGTCAGTATTTTTGGGGGGGATATTAAAGCAGAACAAACCAGACACAAAATAAAGGGCAGAGGGTCTAAGTAGGGGATGACTGAAATCTATCAAGAAGCAAAATTAACCCCTCTGAAAGCTATATGTGGCCCTCATCTTCTATGCTGGCAGTACCTGGCTGCTCTCCAAGCTGAGTAATAAGTCTTTGTTTCTGTTACTCGGGAAGATTCTCAAAGTGGCCACATGATGGTAGCCTAGGATTAGAGACAAGAAAGCTAAATCACACAAGTAAGGGAAATAGGGTGAAAATTACTCCTTTTTGTAAACTGAAATCGGAAAAAATATTGGGACCAACCACTGCCAGACAGTGAGGAGCTGAGCTATAGTTCAGCTTCCAAGTAGTTAAACTACTTTTATGGAGCTTCACACTGTTAGCGACAAATTTCTATCTAGCAAACTTCAGCTTACACTTCCCTTATCATGTGAAGTCAGCATATCATCAGCTGCAGTTGACTACAATTTTCCCTTTTCTTCTGAAACGCAAAACAGAAGGACTAAAAATGTTTAAACAAATCCCCTTGCTACAGTCTCAGTGTGTCTTATTCATCAGAAAAACAAATAGCTTTGACTGTATACCACAAATAAAGGAAAAGGAGGGTTTTGGACAAAATCAGCTGATTCTGTAGTTTGAGGAGATCTGGTGGTATTTGCAGATTTGAATCAAATCCAGTCAATCCCTATTTCTTGGAAGGTTATAAATTCTGCTTGTAAGATACCAGCTGGAGTCTATGGAGCTCCACCTACGGATGGATGAGGAGCTGACCAAGAGCTTACAGGTCAGGGCTAAAGGGAAGATTGGGGCAGGTGATATCACAGTAGGGGTCTGCTATAGGCCACTTGACCAGGAAGACCAAGCAGATGTGGCTCTCTATAGACACACAGGAGCAACTTCACGTTCACAAGCCCTGGTTCCCATGGGGTATTTCAAGCACCATGATATCTGATGGAAGGTCAACACAGCAAGGCACCAGAAATCCAGGAGGTTCCTGGAATGCATCGGTGACAATTTCCTTCACCAAGTAGTAGAGGAACCAAGAAGAAAAGGTGCTATGCTGGACCTTACTCTCACCAAGAAGGAGGGGCTGGGGGGAAACATGAAGCTCAAAGCCAACCTGGGCTGCAGTTACCATGAGATGCTGGAGTCCAAGATCCATAGGGCATCAAGGAAAGCACACAGCAAGCTCACTACCCTGGATTTCAGGAGAGCAGACTTTGGCCTCTTCAGGGACTTGCAAGTGGGATAAAGCCTTGAAAGGAAAAGGAGCCCAAGAAAGCTGGTTAATTAGCAAGGATCACCTCCTTCAATTTCAGGAGGTAATGCATCCCAACAAAGAGACCTCAGGCAAAAATGTCGAGAGGCCTGCTCCTGAACAGACCTAGATGAAAGAAGAAAGTCTACAGAGGGTGGAAACAGGGACAGGTTTTCCTGGAAGAAACACAAAGAAGTTGTCCGAGCAGCCAGGGATCAGGTTAGGAAAGCTAAAGCCCAGATAGAATTAAATCTGTCCAGAGACATCAAGGGTAACAAGGAAAGCTTCTACAGGTACATCAATGACAAAGGAAGACCAGGGAAGATGTGGGTCCTCTCCAGAAGGAAACAGGAGACCTGGTCATGCAGGACATGGAGAAGACTGAAGTACTCAACAATATTTTTGCCTCAGTCTTCACTGGACAGGGCTCTAACCACATCACCCAAGTCACAGAAGGCAAAGGCAGGGACACAGAGAAGGGAGATCCACCCACTGTAGGAGAAGAGCAGGTTTGCAACCATCTAAAGAACCTCATGGTGCACAAGTCCATGGGACCTGATGACATCCATCCGTTGGTCTTGAGGGAACTGGCAGACAAAGTTGCAAAACATCTTTCCATCATATCTGAAAGATCATGGAAGTCCGGTGAAGTTCCACTGACTGGAAAAGGAGAAAGATAGCCCCCGTTTTCAAAAAGGGAAAAAGAAAGACCTGGGGAACCACAGACCAGTCACTCTCAGCTTTGTGCCATATCCAAGTTTCTAATGTCATTTTCTTTCTGTTTCCTTCTATATAAGTTGATAAATTTAAAATAGATTAAGTCAGAGAAACAAAAATAGAAATGAATGAAAAATTATCTCTTGACTATCAACTTCTTGACTATAACAGTAAAGCTGTTTCTTAGCATTAGCTATGAAAAAAGACTAAATGCATTTATTTGAATTCTTATGTTTCCAATTAAAGGTTGCAAAGCTAGTCATAAAAAGATTGCACAATTAGTCTGGTTTTATAAAGAATCCAGATAGACCCAAAAAAACAGTGACAGAACATGCTGGTCTAGTGAAGAATACTTTTAGACTACTCTAGGATTCAACTTCCCTCTCTTTGATTAAGCAAACCAATCATCCTTCACACTGCATAGCAGCTAAGGGGAAATTCAGGTTGGCTGGTTTTGTGAAAACATCCATGTCTGGGTCAAATACTGATTATGAGACTTTGAATGACAAGACTGGAATGCATATGTAGTACCGCAAATCCTCTCCAGAGGTGATCTCAGGCGTTTTTAGAATTTTGATGAAGTCATTCATTCAATATAGTTAGCTAAATTGCCTGTGCTGAAATTAATAGCATATTGTTTACTCTGTATAATTATTGAAGGTTTTACCTTTTCCAATTTGTATGAAAAAGATTCATAATTAAGGAAATTCACTTGACAATAAATAAAGGCTTTTATACCACCCTGGTTAACTGTATCCTAATTCACCATAAAGGCTACAGCATGACTCAGATTCTCCAGTGCTGAGACTTGAGGTTCCAGGAATAATTCTGTTCTGAGAATCTGCAGGGTCCAGTTTCAGGAATTAGAGAAGCTGAGTAGACGCAACAATCCCAGCACTATCTTTATCATCTAGCAGGACTCTTTCAATTCCTCTACAGAACAGCAATCAGAACAACTAGATTTTTCTCCTCTCCCATTTCCTGTTTTATGAAGATAATCATATTGAATAAATGCATTTGTCAATAACTCACAAAGTCTCTCAAGCTCTCAGATATTGCTAAAATATAATTTGTCAAAATAAACTTTTAGTGTAATTGTGGATTACTCCTATTTACCAGCTGTTTATGAGTGTGCTAGATGCAAGTATGTTTTTAAGCACTATAAACAGCCACATTACATATTTCTTCTCAGATCAGTGCCACTATCACTCCACATGCTCTGGCATGTGTGTATTTCAGCCTCTTGCTTTCATCAGGATGGTGTTTCTCTTGCTGAAGGGACTTTGTCAAGAAGCAGCATCAGCTTTGGAAGATGAAGCAAATTTTATGTTTTCATATCGATGCCCCTTGACTTTCTCAGCAGTTTGCTTATTCTGCGAGGCTCAGAGAGACTCTCTTAATTTCTATTTGAAATCACATTAACCTTTCTTGGCATGTTCATCCTGGGAAAGGTTTTATACAATCACCTTCAGTTCTAACATGAAGTCATAACTGAAGGAGAAACAAAACCTAAAACATAAAACTTTCCTGATATCAACCTCACCACTAGTAATAAAATGTTTATTTTGCAGGGGAAGCCTTTTACTGGTATACAAACATACACTTGAAATGCCAGTTTTCTTTGAGAGGGTGTCCTGGTTTCAGTTTCAGCTGAAAGAGAGTTAATTTTCTTCCTAGTAGGTGGTATAATGCTGTGTTTTGAATTTAATATGAGAATAATGTTGATAGCACACTGATGCAAAGCAGTGCTTATAATAACTCAAGGGCTTTTCAGCTTCCCATGCTCTACCAGTGAGAAGGTGCACAAGAAGCTGAGAGAAAGCATAGCCAGGAAAGCTGATCCAAACTGGCCAAAGGATATGCCATACCATATAACATCATGCTCAGTATATAAGTCAGGGGAAGTTGGCCAGGAGACTGCAATTGCTGCTCGGGATTGGCAGGGCTTCGGTCGGTGGGTGGTTAGCAATTGCACCGTGCATCACTCATTTTGTATATTATCATTATCACTATTACTATTATTTCTTCCTTTGCTAACCTATTAAACTGTCTTTATCTCAAACCATGAGTTTTCTCACTTTTGTTCTTGCAGAGACTACTAGGCAAACTGGTACTCTTTAGAAGAAAAGGAATAAACAAGGTAAACTGGTAACTGCTGTCACTCCTACTGCATTACTTCGTCTGCTGTAAGCCACAATACATGTGCGAACACCATCCATCTGCATTTTCTGTTTGTTGTACAGGAAGCTAATCAGAAAAAAAAGAAAAATCATTACAAATTAAATCAAGTCTTATTCCTCTGTGTCTGCATTAAAGTAACTACTGATTCTACAGTTTGCTCTGTTTCCTTTACTTCTCTCAGTTTCTATTCTAAAATTTTTTATCTGTTTTGCCATGCAAGCTGCACTTTTAAAGTGCAGTCTTACAGTGAACTTTTACTTTTTTGCCATCCATTATTGCAGGGAAAGTATCCCAGTCAGGACAAGTTTACAATCCATAGGCAGTGGAAGAGCACATTTTGAAACTTTTTGTCTCCTTGACAGCTTGCCAAGGAGACATTTCCGCCATTTCATTTGGAAATTAGTAGCAAACCTAGATAGAGCTTGAAAACTAGTTCTTCACTGAAGTAAGCAAATAATACAACATCCACAGAAATTCTCTGAAAGACAGACACACAATCAATTCTGTGTGTGGAGCTCAAGGTGGAAATCACAAATGAGTACATCCTAAGCCTTTCCTAGCCTGTGGGAGAAACACTGGTAACATGAAACATACCTGTAGTAGCCTCACCCATTGAGAAAGAGTTTTGTTCTGTGGACTCTTGCAGAGGTTTTGAGGGAAGACATTCCAGATGTTTACTAGCCAAAGCATGCCCATCCCACACACATGCTCATGATGCAGAGATGCTGATACAAAAAAGAAAGGTAATAAAATTTGTGTTTTGACTTGCAGCAGTAGACTACCACCTGATGTTTTTTTTGTCTTATAAAGTGTTACAGCTCATCTGGTGCCAACTTGACATCTTGCCACAGGTGTTACAGAGGCAGAGTTGGTTTGACTGATTTTTTTTCAGTAATTGCAAGATGATGTAAGTAATGAGAATGCCTCAGTAGTCAAATAATGAATACACACTAGTCCCAAGTTCACCAGTTAGCTTTTGTTCTACCTGAACATAATAATATAGAAGCGCACTTCACAACTTGATGGTTGCCTTTCTGTGCACTATAGAAGAGTGAAAGAGAAACAGTGCTGAAAATCTTGTTTTCTGAAAAACTTGCCAGTAGGTCTGAAAGATGTGCCAGTTTGTATCTTAGCTAGAACTATCATCATAAAAGCAGTTTTGTGTCTATTTCCTGAGGTTAGGACATAATTTTGGGGTTTTAGTTGCAAACAACTGAAGTACTGTTTCATGGAAGACATTAGTGAGTGCAACTCACATGCAAGTTCACCAAGTACCACATCTTGGAGCTAAATTAAATACTGAAGTCTGAACCAAACTCAAGGACACATTCTTCCTCTGTAACTGCTAACAAATAAAACATTCCTAGTTTTATTCTGCATGATCCCACTCTTTTGTTTTCATGAGTCTCTTCACCTGAAGGCTCATGTGTTCAATGATAGATTACCTAGTGATGCCTATGGTGCTGCATTAGGTCCCATATTTTTCCTCCTGGGTGGCATGTAGACTGTGCATACCAAGTGTCCTATTGTCTCGGCATTTGTATGTACCGCTGATGGGATACTGACTTTTTTTTTGCTCTGACCCTTCTAAATCCTTTCATTTCTTTAACTTCCTTTTTTCTTTTTTCCTAGTCATTCTGCCCTTAACAGGTTCAAGGACAAGGTGGCAATGTCCTTCATCAACAGCTCATTGAAAGTGAGCATAGAATTAACTAAGACTTTGGAAAGCAGCAATCCTGCCAATGGACTAAAGAACATAACCAGAAAAATCCAAGAATTCACTGGACTATTACAGTTGTTTTCCTGGATATTTCATCTCTTTAACAATGTTAAATGTTCTGAGGAATTATCATCTATTAAACTAGAAAATAGTAGCAACAGCATTGCAGATTGTGTCCACTACACAACAACTAGTATTTCCTGCCATACTGAGAAGCTTTGACGTCAGTGTGATTACAGGCTTACATCTTTTCCACAGAATATCTCTTTCATTTTGAGCCCCTTATGGATGCTTGTGAGAATCAGCTGTTTAGCTTCCAACCTACACAGCATTATGGTCATCTAGCTGAGTAGGTTGTACATACCTTATAGAAAATGAGGTTTCAGGTTCACTGATTCAAATCTATCTCAAAATCAGAATTCTTTCCAATTGTATAAAAGTGTTTACAAAAGAAAGTGAGAAAGAGAACAAAAGGCCTTACTTCTGCAGGTACTGAAACAAAGTGTTTTAGCAGGGAACACACTAGTGTCCTGTTGTCTACTCTGTGCTTAAAATTGAGGAATTGAGACCTGAAGAAGAGGAAACATCTCCAGAAACCCTCTGATTTCTCCTCTGCCCAGAAGAGCAGCAAGAACAAAGGCTGACGGGTAAGAAGCTGTACAAGATACAGACAGAGAAGCAGGACAGATTTGATCTGATTTACCACTCTTCCAGTGAGATATAACAGATACATATAGTAATACTAGTACACTCACTGAACATTATAAGTAATCAAATTTAAATGCTGTTGTCTAATAACTTCATTTTCCTGTTCAAAATTATTTAAAGGTGAGAAAGACAGAGGGTTCTGTAATCAGCCTATACTATGGGGTACATGAAAAGGCAGGTGCTATCTTTCTCAGTTCACAGAAAGATGTTTTTCTGGACAAACTTCTTTCAGGACATAGGCACACTCTTCAGTGTCACAAGCAGCCAAGATGGCCAAAAAAGCCTTGGGCTTACTCATTTTGGAGTCTGCTACTAGGGGCAGTTGAGGGTGTCTGTGCCTGGACAGGGCACAACTGACTGTGTTATCACCCCAATGTGTGTGCTCATGTTGTTGAATGCAGTTGGAAAGAGGATGCTCAGACTCAGATGTGCAGCCAAAGGGCAAGGGGGTTTGCACACCTTCGAGGGACCAGGGCACCAGCACAGAGAGATGACAGGGTGTTGAATTGGTACACTCAGGACATCTGCATGCATGAAGAAACTTTTTCTGGTCTGTGCGTTGAATTTCCCTTTCCCAGAAAAATGTGTACACATGTCACAGTTGAAAAGTTGTGGAGACTGCTGAGACTGGTTTGTTCCTTGGCTGCAGGAAATTAGTCTTGCTAGTGCAAAACTAGGAAAGGCTCATGAATTCCAGAGCACTGGGCTTATTCTCTTGTGCAGGGTGACAGCCTTAAGCAATGAGCAGAAAACAGTGGCATGGCTTGAAACAATGGTACCTGACCTATAACTGAGCCAGAAGGTAGACTCATATATTCCCCTACCTTTGAATATATGCCCTGTACAAACCCCTATATGACAGAAATAAGTGAAAAATACGTAAATGAAGTGGTAAAGACGGTGTCCCTCTCCTCTGACCTATCTGTCTTCCTGCTAGAAAACCAATTGCTGTAACCATGCTTTCCCCATTACAACAGAAGTACAGGGGAAGGGAAATGAGTAAGACGTAGGCGGGATTTTTACACCCTGTTACATGAGCCACTCAGAAGAACTTAATGAAATCACATTGTCAAAGCACATGAAAATACGCTACCAATGCAAGTTCACAGCTTCCATCTTTTTTGTGCCCCCATTATTGTAACCACCACATGGAAATGGGCTTTCAAGGAGAAGGTAGGTTAACTTTTGTCTTTTATCTGTTGTTTACTTTTACTCCAAAGATGCTGAGCAAAGAAATACTGCATTTTGTTTCCTGTGCTAGTTTTAATGTTATTAAAATTACTATGAGGCTTGCTTTTGTCTGATGGATGTCTTTTGATAGTGTATTTTTTCTACAATCTGAAAGTAATTATAGAATAATATTTTTAAATTAGATGACTTTCCAGTATTACTGGCCACATCCACACAGTAATATTTTGCTTGTTAAGTTAAAATCTGCATTACAGAATTGTCACTTTCTCTTGAAAACACAATTGAACTGAAAATGTTCAGATTTTAGCCCTTTATATCCATAGGGCAAAATCACTCTGCAGACTGAATCCCTTTTAGGAGTACTGTATTTAGGCACTGATAAAATGGAAGTATTTTTTTTCTTATTACAATTTTTAATACAAGACTAGCCACTGCAACAGGATTTCAACCTCTCTGATACTTCCAAATTCCTAACATGACCATCCCCCTCTGGACATGTGTCAGAATTTAGCATGCTTTGAGAGGTAACTGAGAGAGGCTTGGGCTGTAGCACAGAGTCTAGTAGTAGACAATTTTCACAGAAAGTTTATAAGCTGCAGTGCAGAAAGGAAACAATTTCACACAGAAATACTTTACGTTTCTTTAAGATTTTGCTCAATTATCTGCACAGGAATTATCTGAGAGGTGAAAGGAAGTTTGGACCACCTCTGGGGAAAATAGTTTGTTTCTTCTATTGCAGCTGTTTTTCTAGAGATAAGAAACACGTGATACTAGCACAGGTATAAGAAAGAGGAGGAAAAGGCATTTTCAAAAATAAATTTGCAGTTTTCACTGAGAAAATAATAGTGGCAGCATTTATGTTTTGTACTTACATGTGGATTCCAGATGATGTTAGAGGAGAAAGGAATGAATCCTCCTGGACTCACCTGATCAAGGTAGATAGCTTAGTATTAGAGGGATCTCTCAGGACTGGTCACCTTGGGCTATCTTTTCAGTGACTGGCAGGAAGTAAGCATAATGAAGCCTTCATTCATCTCATACAAGACAAGGTTTAATAAACTGTGGCTTAAGTAGCTGTTTCTTTCCAGCCACTATTTAGACAGTGCAGAATTACTGGTTTCCCTATGGGCATATCTATATAGCACCTGGATAAGATAAACTCCACCAGATAATTTTACAGCATCTTCAGTGTTAGGTTAAAAGGTTAAAGCAATTAAATTTCCTTTTATTCATTTCCAATAGCAAGTATGTTATTTGCAATGCTTTACAAATTATCTGATCCATTGTGTCCAAGAGTAAAGAGCAGTTTATGCATTTTATATCCAAGAACTACCAAATAAAATTAAAAATTCTCTTGAGATGAAAGTCTAGAGGTGAGATCCTGTCCTTCCTTGTTAATAATTCTGATTACTACAAAGGATTGCGGAACCATTTTCTTTTTATTTTTATTTTTCTACAGCTAACGCTCCTACACAGTTTCTAAAATCTCTTCAAGAGATGAAAATAATCTAAGTTGACTCAAGAAATGTAAATAAATAAAGAAATAAAAAACACTGTGTGCACTTTAAACAGCGGGGTTTTATGCAGTTGGGTTCAATCACAATCATCACATCTGTCTCAATTAAATATCTTACCTCCTTCATGAAAAAATACAAAGAATATTAAGAAATATTTCAAATATAGTTAAAAGTATTAAAATATGGCAAAAATAATTTACTCATGTATGAAACAAAGGATGTTTGTGAATATAGTACTATACTTGCATATCTATTTCATTATCATTATCAAAGAATATAGGAGGCATTTCAGAAGGAAGAGTGTACTACAGAGAAACTAAAACGTTATTTGCATCACAGCTCACAGAAAAAGATCATGAGAGTGTGTTCCTACCTGTTTTTTAAGGAAAAAATGATAAACAAGTGAAAAATATAGGGTTGTGAAAAGAGGAGAGGTTAAGCAAGAAGCCACTAGAACAATTTAGCTAGTCCTCAAGTATAAAGTAGAAAGAAAAAGATTTCAGTTTCTGATTGAAATAGTGGGAGATAATAGTAGAAATGTCTCATGAAGACTTAGGTCTATTCCAAATATGCCTAAAAATAAGAGTAAAAATGTAACACACTGTGAATAAATACATTAGGCTTCTCAAAAATAAACCTTAAAGGAAGTGTAGTCGTATGTTTTCTTTGGCATATCCTCAGAAAGGTGAATAAATAAAAAAAGAAAAATAAATCCCCTCAAAATCTGGAACAAAAGTCCTGAGGGCAAATGGAATAGAGTGATGCACACTTATCAAAGTGATCTTCCCAGTATATTCTTGATGTTGGTATGAATATGATACTGTGCAGTAGATCATGGCTGTTTTGTAGGCAGAGTAATGTTCTGGCTGCAGAACTTCAGCTGATTAGTTTAAAGAACATCTGAGTATATCACTATACATTTCTCTTGGATATAAAAAAATGAGGCCACCACTGGAGAGGTCAAGGATGTGGTTTCATTTGCCTTTTCCTTAACCACAATGCCATTTTAGGAGTTCCTTTCACCCTATTTCCTATGTCGCCAGCCAACTCAACTGCTTGTTGGGACAAACATGAATCACGTTGTGACCTGATTTGAAATCAGAGTAACTCTCTTTCTCTTTTGATTTGCAGCATTGCCAAAGACTTCATAAAGTCCATCCCTCTAAGACCCTTGCACAGCATCTGTGATCCTACTTCAGACTGCTGCATTTACCCTACAATTTATTGATGGGAAGAAAACTCTACTTCTTTTGTAAAGGAGGAAGCAAACTACACAGATTAGGTTGACCTTGCATCATAAAGTGAATCTGTGGCAGACCAGAGAACTGAGCAAAGCTTTCCTTCACTTCAGTACAGTATCATAATCACTGGATCTCGGGAATGATTTGTAGTACATATATGTATATATGAACTTACCCACTAGTTGGATATAAGCAACTCTACACTGAGAGATTAGGTGTCTCTAGTGACTAGATAGAGGTCAATATTTCTTGCAGCAGCAGAAATACCTTAGATAGCTCTTCTCTGGATCTGTGTTGCTAACCTCCACTGTCATCTCAGATGAGCTTGTTCCATTGTTTCCAGAAGGAATGGCACTAGCAGAGCCATGGAGGCAGAATGAATTGGGAAGGAGTCATGGATGCTTAGGCCAGCACTGTTGTCAAAATGCCACTGAACCAAGCTCTTGAAACAGTTTAAATCTTCCTACTGGAAGAGAGGAAGTTTTCCAGAAATCTAGGAGTACTCTGACAACTTTGTTGTCTCTTGAGCAATTCCTCTTTATTTCCAAAGTTTTAAGAATCAGATGGTTGCTACTCTTGGGACTTCCTTGCAAAGTCCTGTCCCTGACAACATTTCCCCTAGTGTGTGCTGACTCTCAGCATGATAACCATGAAGTGAAGGCTTCCACAAAGGTGTTCTGAGGGACGGGGTTTAATTTGTCCAGTTCTTTTTGTAGTTAAGCTACACGGTATTATGTTATGTTAGGTGTCCTAAATAACATCCTCTGTCTCTGGAAACTGTGATCCTAGCCACCTTAGTATGTGCCTACACTTGTAGTACACTCAAATGAAAGAATCTTTCTTCTGTAGAGTGGTCCTCGAAGCCTTCATACAACACAATAGCTGCCTGGAGCAGCAAGACATGAAAAATAAATTAGGTACAAGAGTGTGTTGAGATCCTTTTTTTCTGGAGAACTGCCATTTCTCACATTACAGCTGAAGAGAGGAAAGGAGCCAGAAGGAAAATATATCTTTTGAATTCTCCCTTTGCTCAACCTATTGTCAAGGGTTGTGGTACAGGCCAAAAAAAATAAATGGATACTAAAGGAATGAAGGAAATTAATGGGGGATCAGGCTTTCTCAGACTGCTAAGCACAGTGATCTATGAGGTAGCTTTTAACTTTGGAAGTTCATACGGCATTGCTTGCTGGTAGCTAAGAAAACATATGTTTTTTTGCTTGGTGCTTTCTCTTTCCTTATACTTTTCTCATTAAGCATCCACTGATGTCAGCAGTTTTGGTCAGCTCATAACAGGATTTCTTTTGAAATCAATGCTGTCAGCTACATGATCAGATGCTTGTGGGAACATAAAGAAAAGGAGGCTTCCAGCTTGGACGGCAGTGAATTTTCACAATTCACTTCCACTACATCACTGTGTTAGAGTTGATTAAACAGTTAATAAATCCTAGTGACATCTTCAGCATCTGTAGCAATGGTAGATAATCCTCACGGCTCAGCACAGATAAAATCATCGATATCTTAAAGCACATTATTGCAAGACTCAAACAATATGCAATTGGATTTACTAAACACATGGCTAAAAATTACTACAGAATCTTGCAGAGATCTGCATGATTTGAGCAGTTGTACAGTCTTTCCACCAAGTGGACATGGGATATTCTTGCTGTGTTTGCAGGCATGAATGGGACGGCCATTGAAAATTTTGTCTGTGTCATTTTTAATGTTTCCTTCATGAACTGCACTTGGTATGTGGGCAGGACTGCTTCAGGAGATACCCAATATTTCCTGTACTGGAAGACCTCAAGGTAAGTAGTTCTGCTTGAATCTAGAGAATTTTGATTTCTTGTCCAGTATGTGACATTGTCAACGTTAAACTGATTCAATATGTCGTGTAAAGGAAAGAAGATTTCACAGGATGCCAGAATTACATCAAAGATAATTATGGAAGGCACATAGGATGTAGATTCCAAAATGTGACAATAGCAAATAAGAGAGCTCATTTCCTGGTAAATGGGTCTAGAAGTGGACAAAACATTCAGTTGTATAAGAAGATTAATCTGTATGAAATTGGTAAGGATTTTTTTCATTATTTATACTTGCAGTATTATGCTATGGGCATCAAGAATTCATCCCTGAAAATAAGCATGCATTTTTAAAATGTTGTTTCTCAGAATGAGGGAGTCCCTTTTCCCCAGCCTTGATGACTGAAAAGTCAAAAGTACAAGAATGAACAAAAATAAATGCAGAGACAGTCTGAAATCATAGGACAGAGTATTGTGAACATTTCAGTCAAATATTTATCCTCTGGAAGAAAAGTGTCATCATTTGATGGATGTCTAAGTGGGACTATCTAGATGTTGGTCTTATACTATTATCTTTTAATTCTATTCATCCACATAATACAAAAGAACAGATTACCTTAACACTATGAGCAAAAACTTTCATTTTGTTAATAGAGGAATGTTGCTTACAAAAAAACCCCACTTCTGTTTAATTTGTATACAGTAAAAAAGACAAACAAACAAAACAACCCTGCGTAGATTATTCAGTAAAATCTAACAAATGGATTGTGCTTTTTAATTTTACCTACTCTGGCTGCTGATACTCCAGGGTCCTCAACTGGAATATTAAATCAGGGAATCCTTCTTCAGAATATAAGGTGAATATAGTTATCTTGGTAAAGCTGCATTACTCCTTTCTAGGCCAGTTGCTTGAGTGTCTACCTATATATTAAAAAGGCAGAATTAAAAGAGCTGATTATTAATCAAATTGATTGTGTTATTGTAGAAAAACTCACCCCTCCATTGAATGTCACTGTGAACTGTATGGAAGAGTCTCATGGCTGTGAAATTCGGTGGCAACCACCTCACACAAGCCATGTGAAAAGACATGCTTGTTTCAAATATGAAATTGTAATAGAAAACAAGGTAAGAATAATTATGACTCTTAGTAGAATTTTGTATGCTTTGTTTTGTACAAGTACAATCTGAAATTTTAACTAGTGGATGACCTGAGCTTTTTTTTTTGAGTTCTTTGATACTCAATTCTGCAATAAAATTTAAAGGCTACAGTATTTCAGAGCATCAGTGGCATGGAAAAATCTTTCAGTGGAAGAACAGCTTAATCTCTCAGTCTTTGAAATAAGACATTTAAAATATAAGATGTACTTTTTTTTTTCCCCTGAAAATCAAACATTCATAAAGCAGCACTCTTTATTGTATGGTAACAAAAAGAAAAATCATAACAACTAAAATTTTCTCTTGTTGCTAGACTGATCCCAAGAAAAACATCAAAAACACATCTAAAACTGTAAGTCTTTATTACTGTATTTTTCTAATGTTTATGTCGGGTTGAAATTTCATCTGTATCAGATTATCCTCCAACCAAATTGTTTTGATTGCATATTACCAGTTTCAGTACACAATGTATGCTCTTTATTGACAAGTTTCCTAAACTCAGTTTTAAACTGTTGTTTATAAAACATGGTACAAAAAAACCACCTGCACATGTGGAACTTTGTATTACTTCTATGCAAAATCTTTAATTTTACAGTATTTTGTACTTCCAACCAAATTAATATATATATAGAAATAGGGATCATGATTCCAAGTTATGCTTAGGCACAAAAAATGTGGATTTTTTTTTTTTTATTAATTGTCTCTGGAAGGAGTTAAGGTGGAGGAGGCAAGAAAATACCACCTTAGAGTTTAACCCAATATAAAGAGGAAGAAAACAAAATGAAATTTTCAAGAAGGCTCAATATTTTTCTGAGAAGGACTTCAATATATGTCAAAATTTTCCTTTGCATATAATCTGGCTGTTAAACTCTACTTCAGTTTTGAAAATATCCACAGTAAGGAAATGCCAGATCTTTAAGGAATTACCTATTAATAAAATAAATAATTTACAGACTGAAAATAAACTATTGATTTTTTTTCCCCCCAAATTCCCATTATTTAGCAGAGGCTAAGGAGCCAGGGAAGCATACTACAAATTTCCTCTTCATATCACCAATAATAAAAATGTTCAAACAAAGAGAATTAGGATGGAACAAGCTAGTCTATTAAGGGATAATTTTTTGTTATTTTGCTCTAGTCTGTTCACAGAAGTATGTGTAAAATTTTCTTTCATAATTGTTTGCATCACTAAATGAATCTAATGAATTCTTAACATCTGTATGTCTAGTTCACAGTCTGGGGGTTTTTTTTACATTTAGGAAAGAGGTATTACAGGAAACTCCTACATATTTGAGAGCTTCAGTGCAGAAAAGAAGTACAGTGTCAAAATCAGAGCAACTGACAATGGCTGTTTAGTGAGCACAAGCTGGGGAGAGTGGAGTACACCTGTAGAGTTTGGTAAGAATAAAAATCCCTTCCTTGACCTAGTTTTCCCTTGGGTATTATTTGTCTGCCTCATTTATTACTTCATACTTACAGATTGTAACACGTTGATAATTGCACACTAATTTTCTAGAACGAAAAGGAGTGAAGAACTGGCATATCTCTTAGTATGAGGGAGGTCTCCAAGCATTCTGGTGTGACAGTGGGTGTTTCTTGCCAGGAGACAGTGAATAAAGCAGACCTTTTTGAGGTCTATTGCCAGCTCTTTTCCTTCTTCCATTTCTACTTCTGGCTTTATAAAATTCTCTTTTCCCCTGTTACTTTTTGCCACTTTGGATTTTGAAGTACTATGTAGGCCTCAATTCCTCACAGAATGATTGATAAGGTCTCATGGTACCATAGACAGTCCACATACTGTCAGCCATCCTGTTCCTTCACATGTTATAGAGCAAGGAGGCACTAAGCTAAAGAAGCCACTTCACACTGATGGATGCTTGACTCTATGATGCAAAGCAGATTGCACATGGTTGTGTAATCATTCCTGTTCTGTGATTCTAATCAACACTCTGATGATTGCTTGTCTTTCAGGAACAGAAAAACTTACATCTACTTCTTCATATATGTTAATTCTGATACCAGTGCTGGCAGCAACTCTCATATTTTTTCTCTACACAGTGTAAGCCTTATTTCTTGTGCAAAATTTCTACACTATAGTTGGAATAACAACTTTCTCCCCAAAAGAAAATTTCTGGTCTTCTTTTAAAGGAGAGGAGAAAGGCAGAAAATCTACACTGAATTCTAGCAGGAGTCATGACCTGCTGGATGTTCCTCAAGTGGGCTCTGTATTTCTGATTCCCAACCTTCGTATCCACTTGATCCATACCACACTATGCCAAGGTGTTATGTCAGTGCTGCTTTCCTGCCATCAGATCCTGCCATGTAGATGGGTAGTACATGGAATTGTTTCCTTGTTTTGAAACTATTTCTCTTCTGGATAATTAAAAAGGCAACTTCCTGTGATTCTTTTATAAGTCCCAAAATAAATTATTGTAATCCAAATTCTCAAAAATGAAATAATTCCATTGTATTCAGCTTATGTAATTTTTAGTTACTCTTCTGGTACTTTTGTCCTAGAGGAATGAAATAATACCTCAGGAAGATTATTATATAGTACATGTTCATATGTTTGCTTACTAAGTATTTTTTTCACCAACTCTTTTTGTCACTGTAGAAGTATTTATTTGAAAAGAACATCTGCTACAGTACCTCAGCCAAGAGACCCATTCCATGAGCTCTCTCCAATGGATTTCCAGGTATGTTTTCTTTCAATTTGCCTGAAATCTGTGGTAAATATGGCTCCATTGCAGTTTCAAAGGTATGACCTAAGTGCCAGAAAGATGTACAGAAGCAAGGATAAATTTTTCTTTATTTTTCTTATTCTTGGAGCATTGAAAGAGAAGGTCCATATGTAAATAATTCTTCTGGTCTTCCTTTTCCATACTGAAACAATTGCCATCAGTCTACCTGGAGCATTGCAGAAAATACAAAACTTGATCCTGCTCTCGTTATAAGCCATATGCTATCACTAGAATAGTGCTGAGCCTAAGCTTCTCTAGACATGAACAGTGCAGAATCAGAGTTTTGGCCAGCCATAGGAAGAGAAGGACATCTACTGACAGCCAGAAATTGTTGTGCCATAGCAGATGTTGAGAATCATGTTAGTATTGGGTAATGATGCCGAAGGAGGAAAAGATTCTAGGATGCAGTAAGCAAGAAAACAGAGCAGAGAGCAGAGAGGCTTTAGCTTATACAGAGAGCTGAAGAGACTCATGAGAAGAAGGAGGAACATACAGATAGACATTACAAGTAACAGAGGGGAACTATCCATCTAGAAAACATGTTGGAAGGTTTGCTGCAATTTGCAATCTGCAAAGTCTTTAAGTTGGCTACTGCCAAGTCTAGAAACAAGAATGTGTCTGCAATGACACACTGGATCACTGGTTAACTTTTTATAAATCTTTCTACTTTCTGCTCCTTCATAATTTTAACTTCTCCATGTTTAAAAAGATGAGTTTTCTGGCTTTTGATTTGAAAACTGTTTTCTTCCTCTTTAGGGAGCTCCTCATGGACAGAAGACCTAGACATATCTATTTCAGTCCTCTCATTGACAAAGTCCCACTATAGGTTCTATAGAATCATAGAATCATAGAATGTATAGGGTTGGAAGGGATCTTTGAAGCTTATCTAGTCCAACCTCCCCTACAGTACGCAGGGACAATGTTACTAGATCAGGTTGCTCAGAGCCCTATCAAGTCTGACCTTGAATATCTCCAGGGATGTGGCCTCCACCACCTATCTAGGCAACCTGTTCTGTGGTCTATCACTCTCATATTGAAGAGCTTTTTCCTAATATCCAACTTAAATCTACCCTATTCTTGTTTAAACCCATTGGCCTTCATCCTATTGCTACATGCTCTAGTGAACATCTCTTTCCCAGCTTTCCTATAGACACCTTTCAGGTATTGGAAGATTGTTAATAAACAACAACTCTCTGAATGACAGGAAATTCACAAATTCTAAACTCATGGCTAATCTCATGCATGAAACACTAATGAAATGTTTTATTCTTCCTTTAATAGACTGAATACAAGAATGAATTCATAAAGCATGAAACTGAAGAAATAACAATTATTGAAGAAGTGACGTAATGGCATGCAAGTGAACCGAGCAACCTGAATTTTCTCAAGCATATACATCTTATTTGCAGCAATACATAGGTTTTTCATATTCTCTCCCTCCTGCAAGCAGAGAGAATAGCATTGCTTTGTATTTGATTGCATTTTCCATAAATAATTTCAGTTATTTGTACTTACTGGTTTTTCTTATAATGAGTATTCTTGTAATGTTTCAGCAAGAATATTTCAATAGTCCTTTGAAAGTTATTAAACTGCTTTTCAACGCCATGCAAAAGAATATCCAAAAGAACAACCAAACTTTAGGGGTTTATTTAGAATCTCCAGTGGTCCAGTGCCTTGGAAAAGGTAGAACCATACTGAGATCGTGATCAGGAATAAAAATCTGTCATTTTTATGAAAACTCACTGAAAACTAGTCAAGATTAAACCTCTTAAAAATGATAATTTGTTCATACAAAATGAGTATTGTTAAAGAGTTCAGGAGACAATTTTCCCATGAGTCTATTTATTGCCTTCAAGCTATGTTGCCTTCAAATTAAACATCCTTCAGCACAACATGCCCTAGATGTTGCTCACAGCCATTTACAAAACCAAAAATTTCATCTCACTTTTCATCACTTCATATCTGTAGATTAAAAAATAGCTTAAAATATAATTGTTAACAAGTAGCAGATAATTACATGTATGTGTGTGTGTGTGTGTATGTGTATGTGTATCTGTATGTGTGTACGTGTACGTATATGTAGTGGGAAATGTTGGAAATTGAACTTCTGAACACTCAAGCAGAAGCCTGTCACTTGCTAACTCCAAATGGCACAGGCTGAATCTGTGGTTTTATAACACCTGGACAAAACAGAAGCAGCACATCCTGAATCCTTTAATCAGTAAGAGGATATGAGACAAAAACATCAATTTGGAGGCTAATCCTACATTGTGGCACTGTGAATGGATTATTTAGATTGCAAAAACCAAGAGTTAGAGGCCATTTATAGCCATGAAGTCTCCAATGCCATGTCTGTGTCCCACCACAGATCCAGCCCCATGCCTCTGCAGCTGTATGCCATGCCCTTGCGTCTTCACTTTTAAAGGCCTCTGCCATCATCTAGATGTACAGTGCATTGGTGCGTTAGAGTTGTAAAGCCTTGATGGTACCATACAAAGATAAACAAAATAAAAACAAATTAGCCGTAGACACCTGGTCACACAAAACTATAAACAGTTCTAGAAAAGCTCAAGCAGAGCAAGCCTGACAAACAACTTCAGCCCTGAGGTGTTGCAAATATTACAACGCTTACAGCCTGCTACTTTAGCAATGGCAGTACCATATTACAGGGCTACATGGTTACAGCAACTAAGTTTATTAATACTGCAGTTACAAAATTATCTGGTTTTTTCCTCATGTCAGCATTATTTAGAGACTGTCTCTACAGAATAAACACTTAAGATCGCCTGTGCCTACTAAGCAATTCTGTTGCTGACTGGCTTTTCCAAAGCTTTACCTTAGGCTGCTAAAATGACTTATTGTGAAATCAGTTTGATCTTTGCTTCTGTGTTTCTGCCAGAAAAAAGAAAACACAGGACAGACTCAGGCACAGGCCATTCTCTTGAGTGATTTACACGTCCTGGTAATCTGAATCGCTGCAAAACTGAAGAGATCCTGCCGAGGTTAAGAAAAAACTACGAGACGAAAAAACTCAGTATGGTAGCCCTTCAACTGAGAAGCTGGAGTTAGTTGTCCTTATCAAACCAGAGCTTCCTATCAGAGTCCAGAGCAGAGCCCTGGCTGGAGGGAGGCATGCCTTGAGCCATCTAATACTGTGAACTGAGGATCAGCAGACAGACACCAGAGGAGGCCCTACAGCAGAGGAAATCCACAAGGTCAGAAAGAAGCAAGTGGTGGCAGAGGGCGCAGAGATCTGGATCATGAAGTATGTGAGGATACATCTAGCATAGTAGATTGTGTGCCAGGGCAAAGGTAGAAGATGTCATAAGCTCCTTAGAGAGGTTACTTGGGACTACAGAGAATGAGCTATGGTCCATGTCATGATATCTAAAACAAAGAAAAGAATAGGAAGGATGTGCTGCAGGCTAAACCCCAGCTGCTGGCGTGACTCATCAGTCCAGCACATCTATAGTGTGAGTCTCTGAATCTATAGTGTCAGTCTCTCACTTAAGGACTGAGAGACGGGCAGAGCACTGGATCCTATCCTGCCCTCAGCAAGCTGAAGTCTGCTCTCATTATATCCAACATATATAATATGCTATTTGCCTTCCTCTTTTCTCTCAGGAGCTTAATGTCCACCACATCATGATCCTTGCAGACAAGATTGTCAATGACTGTCACATCCACGATCAGTTCATCTTAGATAAGTTGCAGATCCACCTGAGTCTCCTGTAGTTTTCTCATCCAGCATGTGTATCAAAATATTGTTTCTAGTGATCTCTTTTAGGCAAGGTTGGTTTTAATCATGTTTCTGCAGTAACTCTACTCCTTGTAGAGATGAAAGATGGAAAACAACCCTAGTGTCTCTGGCCAGCTTTCTTTTCTCTCTCGCTTCTTCTTTTCCTTTCTTTTCTTCTCTTTTCTGTTTCAGACCCTGGAAAGGCCATTCGACACTAGTTTTCTGGCCTCTAAAAGATAACAGACTTTGGTAACATCATAAATAGTACCAGCTTTGCTTGGATTTTTTTTTAATTATTTGTTTACATTTTGCAAGCCTCAGAGAAGGACTTACCCTAAATATAGACAAAGAAAGAAATCCCCTGGGTGGGAGAGTTCCTTTGTCTGTGGTAACATCACTGTCCTTGTGGGCTGTTTGGATTGTTCTGCTGACATATACTCCAGTTAAAAAACTGTAGCCAAACCCCAAAACCTCAAAACCAAGATTTCCTCATTTTGTTACAGAGGTACATAATCTGAGGGAGCACCAGAGAGCACGCTGCTTCTCTACTGCCTGCTGCACAGGCTCAGGAGGTCTTCAGAGTGGAAACATGGGGCTTTGTCTGGGTTACCCAAGTAGTCACACAGTTGGGAGTTCAACTGGAGAAAGAGAACCCAGCAATGGATGGTGTTTGTGTGTATCCACTCATTGGAAGATGCATAATTGGGAAGACTCAAAGGTTAGAGGTTGACAGCACTTCATGGGACCAGATTTAGAAACAATAAAAAACACACAGTTGCCCAGAGCAGTCAACATCCCACTGCATCCACGCTAAACAGTGCGAGGAAAGGGTGTCTCAGATGCAGGCACTGCCCAGCAATCCAATGACAGCCATTGGTGAGCATAGCCTTGTGGTCCAACTGCTTCTGCCAAGAAAGCACCATAGGAGTGTGGAGCTACATCCCCCTCACAAAAACAGTTGCCCTTAAACACCATCTCTAAAGTCATGCACGATCAGCAAATGTAACTTTGGTACAACTGTTCCTTCCTCCTCCCCAGCCCAACCTCTGGTCTGCATGGCTCACCTCAGCTCCCTCCCTTCTCTGCTCCTGCAGTGTGAGGTGCCAAAGGGTGCACAGAGCTCCTGGTTTGGATGTGTCTGCTGCAGGAGTGAATAAGAGACTGCCAAATGCTTTGGGAACTCATATGTTGGGGGAGGGAGACCAAGAAAGGTGAAAGGCTTGGGGAAAGGAGAAGGGCAGATGCACAGAAACTCTGCCCTCCTTAATTTTCCTGGAACCCTATTTGATTCTCTGTGACATTTCCTATGCTTCTGATTTTATCACCCTATGCACTTCCCCCCCTTCTCTTCCCCATGAAATGCAGACTGTTACCACCACAAAGCTGAGTATTTTTCTTTCAAAGATGAGGACACAATAAAGTGTGTGTTTTTTTCATTTTTTTGTGATCAGAAGTCCTTTCTTCCACCTTTACAACACAGTAAATGTTAAAAAATACCTACATGGATAAAGATTGAAGTTATCTAATCTTGAAGTGCAGTGAAACTTCTGACAATGGACTTTTTCCTCTGAATAACTCTCATGGTCCTAGACCTGAAGTCTAAACTTTCAGTTACTTTGTCTGTTGACACCTTTAATGTGATAGGAATAATGACAATGATTTTTATCAAAAAGCTTCTTCTATGACTAAATCTACCTTTTGGTAGATTCTATTCTTATTTGTTCCCCATTGCCACTGTTAGCTTTTTAACTACACTTCAGAAAAAGTTTGTTACATTTTTATTCTCTCCTGGCATATGAAGAAAGTGAACTCCCATGAATTGGTCCTTATAAAGCCACTATTGCTTTAAACTTTTCCCTCTGAAACCACAAATGACCAGATCAGGCTCTGCTGATTCTTTTGCAAGTACTGTTTCTAGGGATAACTGGAGCTTGTTTAGATTCTGGATGCCTAGGGGAGTTGTTCTTCTTAATCAATATTAAGTTACTGACAGAGATAGTCGAATGCATGAACACAACCATGGGATGCCAACTTTTCAGTTCAGGCCTTGTTTTATGCTTCTAGTACTGCATGTGAGTAGAACTTTAGCTGGTTCAATTTTTGTTTTTGTAGAAAATGCTTTTGGAGTCAAAAGTTGCTAATTTGATGTATAGACTTGTGATGCTACATCTGTTCTCTTTATACTGTATGAGTTGTGGAGAAGTTGACAGAGCACTGGAACAGGCTGCCCAGAGAGGTTGTGGAGTCTCCTTCTCTGGAGACATTCAAAACCCGCCTGGACGCCTTCCTGTGCAACCTCATCTAGGTGTTCCTGCTCCAGCAGGGGGATTGGACTAGATGATCTTTTGAGGTCCCTTCCAATCCCTAACATTCTGTGATTCTGTGATTCTGTGAAGAAAGCAGGTCAGATATCCACTCTTGGGTGTAGACTGGTCTCAGTGACACCTCATTATCAGTCATGTTTGCAAGCAACATAGAAGAATGAACCTGGAAAATGATGGTCACGTATATCTCATCAGTCATCAATCTCACACTCTAGAAGGAATCAAGGAAGCAGAACTTCTCATGGGCCTAGGCATTTCTGTGTCTCTAGAAAGTAAGCCCTCTTTGTTCCCAAAGACAGTCAGTTCTCCACTATCTTTGGCTTTCTCTTTTGGAAACAATACTATCTTAATTATATATGAATAGCTGATAAATGAACTACTGGTGATATAGTCATGTCACTCCACATATCAATGAAGAAGCAGTAGGATAGGAATGACCTTGGGATTCTGATAAGCACTCTGGAACGGTGCTGGGAAGCAGATTACTTTTTCCAAATATAGTAGGCAAGAAATGGCAGTGGCAGAAAAGCACAGGTACAGTTATCTCTCCTACAAGTTTTTAACTCTAACAGAATGGATCTGCCTGCTTTTAAGAGGTAAATATTGACTTATCCTGTTCTTTGAAAAATGTCCTATTTTCTAGTGATGCTTCAATATCAACACATGAAGAAATGAAATTACTATACATGCAATATAAATCTCAATTTTAAGTAAATTACATTGTATTATGTGAATCAAAGGCTTTCAGGGTATAATGGAGTTTTTGACATTTTATGCTGTTTATAATAACCCTCTCCTTTAGAAAATGCAGATCTGTGGCCTGAGAAAGAAACAAATGCTCAGTAGCAGGCCCTGGAGTGGCCTTTTGTAGTTAGATGCTTACTACTTGCAATTTTTTATCTGGTTTTTTTTGCAGTGGTTTTTGGCTTCTTTTGTTTTGACACTGAGAAAAATGGACTGAGAACAAGCCCAGATCACAGCTTTTGATAGTGGTATATGTTATTTGAAGACTTCATATCCAAGATTTAAAATCCTTTCTTTTTTTTTTTTCCACAGGCTTAAGAAACTTTTACAATTTGCATTGTCATCTCCCTGAGAAGACCCCCATCGACCACCACTGCCCCTGGTGCTCCCACACCCTGCCTACAGCCCAGAAACCCTTCTCAAGGGTAGTCAGCCCATGCCCCAGCAATGCTGCAGAAGGGCTGGTCTCCAACTCCCCCACAGCTCTGTCCTGCCTGGCCATGAGCACCACCAAGCCAGGCCCACCTATGCATTCATGTCTCAGCATGGCCTTGACCTGTCCCTGTCCCCAGGGAGGTGCCCAACGCCTCGGTCTGGGGGCTGCCACTGTGCTCCCAGTGCCCTGCTCCTGGCTGTGGGGTGGGATGTGCCCTGCCTTGTCCCATCACAGAAAGCCTCAACTGTTCCCAGACTCCAGAGATGTTTTTTATTGAGCAATGCTTTGTACTACTCAGTATTATTTAAAGCTAGAGAGAAATATCTGTAAAAGAAAAGATTTTTATGCACTTGCCAGATTTCCAAGCACTAGAAGACTCTGAACAACAGAAAGGAAAATGTAACCAGCTAACAGCTTGTTCCTATTGCATGAAATCATGAGTTATGCAATTACATGAATTTGGTAAGAATCAGGAGGGAAGTACTGAACATTGTATCTTGCAACATTTCCGATGATATGAAAGTTCCCCAAAACACAAGCAGACAGGGAGACAGCCCTATTTATAGCTGTACAACCATTTAAAACACAAGTCTTTCCATCTTCTCTGAGCCTGAAGACTATGATAGAAAGATAAACAAGATAAAGACGTTTTTAAGTAGAAGGTAGGTCCATCTTTGTCCTTCGACTATTTTATTTGTTGAGGTATGCATTGAGACTCTAGGAAGTCCAAGGCTGGAGAGGTGATGTTCCAGGCAAAATCTAAAAAGCTATTAGAGGAATACATGGAGCTAAGTTGAATGCTCTCACAGCTACCTGAAAGGAGGCGGTTGTCAGTCTCTTCTTTTAAGTAACAAGTGATAAAACAAGAGGAAATGGCCTTAAGTTGCACCAGGGAAGGTTAAGATTAGATATTAGGAAAAATTTTTCACCGAAAGGGTTATCAAGCATTGGAACAGGCTGCCCAGGGAAGTGCTGGAGTCACCATCCCCGGAGGTATTTAAAAGACATGTAGATGTGGCACTTAGGGACATGGTTTAGTGGCAGACTAGGCAGTGCTAGGTTTACAGTTGGACACTGTTCTCTGTCTCCAAGGACGAAGATATGGTTGCTCCTCTTGCACTCATCTTCCTAACTCAGTGGATGTTGCTCATCCCCCAGTTGTGTGTTGGCTGGAACTGCACAGACCGTGAGTAGAACACTTCCATGGGGTAGTCCTCCGAGGTGGAGTATAACATGCTTTTCAAAATGGGTAACTTTTCTTAACTTGCCCTCTGTCTTAGATATGCTAGGTAGTAACCTCTGCACCCAAAAATCTGGGTATCAGTCTTGCACCTTACTGATCCTGTTATGTGACACTTGCAGCGGAGATACCAGACTCACCTATTAGAAATTTAAAGCTGAATCGGTGGAAAATGGAGCTGAGTTGGATGAGCAGCATGAATTTCACTAAGAACTGGTGTTCAGTGACTGCAGGAGGTTTTACCGAGACTATAATGGTAAATTTATTATGTAAAGTTTTAACAGAGATAAATCAGTTCACTTTCTTCTTTTTCTTTCATATCCCTAAGTAGCTGAAAAATGTATCCTTGGTAGGAACAAGATAGTCTGTGTTTTAGCAGTCCTTTCTGGTTTTTGTTGAGACCTATCTTGGTACTGAGGCATATCTACCCTCTGGTTGTTCTTGTGAAATTCTTGCAACTACATCAGCCAATTCCCTCGGGACCTTAGGATGCAACTCATTTGGTCCCATGGACTTGTGTATGCTCAGGTTCTTCAGGTGGTCTGAAATCTGATTCCCTCTTATAATGGGAGGGGTTTCATTCCTGCAGTTCCTGCCTTGAGATACGTGGGAAGAGTGGTTGCCAGTGAACAATGAGGTAAAAACTTACTGGGCACCTCAGCCTTCTCCACGTAAGTTGTCACTAGTTCTCCAGTCTTATTTATCATGAACTGTACACTTTAATCTTTCTTTTCTTACCAACATACCTGTAGAAGATCTTATTATATTTTTTCCCGTTCCTTGCCAAATTAAGCTCCAATTTGGATCCAAACTTTTGATAGTAGGAGATCTAGACTTCAAATCTTGTGTAAGTGAATTACTTGAGAAGTGCCTTGACTTTATGAAAAGGCAACTTCTGCTTCTGATTTAGTCTGTTCTCAGTGCTTATGCAGAGGAGACAACAATCTAAGCATTTCGTATTTTGCAGCTACTATGTTTGTTAAGCAAAATAGTTTTCTTTTTCACTGGCCTCTGCAAGCTGCACAGATATTTCAAAGCAAGTCATGAAGTTGTCCTCTTGGGATTATTCTTTACCTCATACATGTATTACTCCTGCTTTTGCTAAGTTCTCTTCCTCTAGATCTCAAAGCTGTCTCCATCCCTTTGGTCAATATTTCTTGTGCATCTGATTGGGTGGGTAATGTTCAAAATGATGTTGCTTTAGCAACAGGAACTCTAAGAAGAGGGTATGTATTTTGACACTCTATTTTGCATTAATAGAGAGGGACACTCCTGTGTCAAGAAAGATGTATACCACATTTATGGTAAGCAATAATGTTTCTATAGACAGTTGCTAGAAAATTCTGAATTTGGAGACTCCTTTGATACTCCATGCAGTTATATCACCTGTATGAGTAATGACAGATTCAAGTAGATTCATGTCACCTTCATTTCAACTACTTAAACTTGGCTGTTATAGTACTTTAAGCTCTGACAGGAGCTACTAGAGAGGTGCAGCTCCTGTCTGAAGGCAATGTATCCCATGCATCTTATATGACACTGTCTGTGTCTTCCTTCACCACTGCATAGACAAGGAACCTATATTACTTGCTCAAACTAGATACTAGTTTTTAGAAAGCTTATGTTAGTGCAGATGAACATCAAGTCAGCTCCTTGCCCAAGCAGTCATTTGTGAGGTATTTCCCTTTGTCTTTCAAAGAAGTGTAAAGCACATTACAGCCATCTGTTGATGTTCACAAAAGCACATATGCTCTACTTTGAGGTGGTTCAACTGATTTGGTGGACTATGGGTAGGAGAGGAGGAACTGCTATTCCTAATGTTGCCATGAGATTTTCTGGAGGGAAGCAGTGAAGTCTTCACCTTGCACTGGTAAAGGTCCATTACTCAAAACCTCTGTGGAAAGAATTCTCAAGCCTGTACCTACTTCACTATTGTAGTGGTCCCACTGTTACAAATCAAGCACATGCTTAAGCCCTTTCTACAGGGAGTAGCACTGTGTAAACAGAAGGATGAAAACCTGACAAGTAAATGTTATGCATGACATTTTTCAGGCACAGAATATGAAGTGCATGTTTGGAAATGTAGCACCTCCTCTGCACAATGGCGTAAGCTTTTCTGTCACGGCAGTGAACATGAATGACACCTACTCAAACATATGCAGATATATTCCTCAAGGTAATACACTAGACTTTGGGAAAGGATTTGCCTACTTTCAATGATCTAGGGGAGAAATAAAAACTGAAACCCTTCATTCCTTAATTAATATGTTTCCTGTAGGATGAACAGTTTCTTGTTCATAGCCTTATTGCAATATATCTTTGAAAAGAAAAGGAGTTTCCTACAACTAGCTCAGCAATTTTTAATCCTCAGTTGCCACCTTACTTGCTGCCATCTTTTAAATTGTCAGTTCTATTTTAATTGTTTGTACTAATATTGTATGGACTGCACTTGAATGTCTTTAAAATGTCATTAAAAATCCAAGTTAACAGGTTTGTGGCTGTAGTTTTTAAATTCTTCCTTGAGAATTCTGTGACACCTTGAATTTTGTCACAGTGTAACTCATGGTGTACTGCCCAACACTTTGCAGTGTCTCATCCACAATAGTGAAAGGTCTGAGAGAATTTAGTCTTCTTTATATGAGAGGGGTAATATATATGAAACGTTTAAGAGAATGAGGTACAAGATCTGTTCATTTAAGCGGCATTGGGTTTGCATATCCATCAAGCTCAAAGTATTTGCTGATTCCTTATAAAAGGATAGATAAGTCATCCTTCCTTTGAAAAGGTGTGTTTAGTCTCCTTATTGGGCTTTACTTGGGGTGGGGGTTAATGAGTAAACTGGTATGGTCCTGATAAGGAGAAGATTCCTCATGTTAATCACAGGTGGAAGAAGGTATCTCTGCAGAGTACAAACACCTCACAAGTTTACATCTACACCTCCCTGAAGAATTAAAAAACTTCACAGTTTTGCACTTAGGTTTCTCTCCCTCTCTGAGGTCTATAGGAAAGCTTCTGACATTCTCCACTCATTTGACAGGGCGCTGAAGAACATCCATCAGATAGATATGCTATATAGCAGGCTACTGAAGGATGACAAGCAAATGTTTCAGTCTGTGGCATTGTGGCACCTGTGTGTCCTTCTGAACAGGAACAATTCAAAGCAAAGAGGTAGTCACTTTAAGTGTCAGCTTGTACTAGAACAGTGTATGTTCCTCTGAGAGTTATTCTATCAGATGCAGCTATAACCATATCTTTTGGGGGTTTATTCATGACAAATCCTTATTTGAATATGTCAGTGCAAATATCTTCCAGTGTTATCACCTAAAATAAAGCAAGTAATTCCTCACCCAAGGGATAACCAGCTGGATTTGCGTAAGTCTAACATATCTAAGTGTGTGCCATGATCCTCCAGCTTGGAGCAGTCACACAATTTTTTCCTCATCACAGATATTCCTGTGTTTGCAGGTGTGAACGGGTCAGCCATTGAGAACTTCTCTTGTGTGGTTTATAACATTTCTCTCATGAACTGCACTTGGCAGGCAGGCAGGGATGCTCCAGGAGATACCCAGTATTTTCTCTACTGGCAGAACTCGAGGTAAGTAGGTTTGCTTGAGCCTAGGGAGGTCTGGATTTTCATTTGACACATCATACTACTCATGTTTACCTAAAATACCTTGCTCTATATATAGAGACAACAAGGAAGTGGAATGTGAGCTTTACATGAAAGATGAAAATGGCAGAAACATGGGATGTAGATTCCAAAATGTGAGGATGGATACTGAAAAAGCTTACTTTCTGGTGAATGGGTCTAGCAGAGCCTCTCTGATCAAGTTCTATGATGAATACATTCAACTGTATAAAATTGGTAAGTAAATAATTTATTTCTGCTTTATTTTCATTATTGCATTAGGGTAGCAGAGCATTTATCCCTGAGAAGGAACCAAGTATCCTGTCTCACCTACAGTCAAAAGCAAGACACAACATTTTATTCAGGAAAACCTATCCCCCAAGCAAAAGAGGTAATTAAGCAAGAAAGCTGCACAGCTTCAGTCTACCTCAGATACTTTAGCAATCTACACTTACTGGTTTTAGGATTTTTCTCCAAAAAGGTCCACAGGACTTAAGAGATTGTACTTCCCCCTGCTGTCCTTTCAATGACCTTTCAACAGAGGAAACTTTTCAGAAGTTTATCTGAGCACTGATTTCTGCTTCTCATTGCCAGTGGGGATGGCATACACTGACACCATAACCTTGATTAAAGTAGTTAATACGTGTATGAAATATCCCAGATTTTCATATGCTCTTTCACCTTTGGTACTCTACCTGAAAGATTCCTGGGCAATTACTTTTACTACAGCAAAGCCTTTTTCGCAAAGTCCCACTGGTTTTGGTATTACCTCAAAAAAAATGAACAAAAAAGGCTTCATTATCTAAGAAGGAATTCTGTTGTTATATCACTCATGACAGATGAAACGAGACTGTTCTTTGACCAAAGAGCCCATCATAAATGGGCCAGGGTTGTCTCTAGAGACTGATGTAAAGTACTAGTCTAGCTGAAACTAAGGTTTTCTCTGTCAGCTTTTTATCACCCTTTCACCACCCTTTCTGTCATGAGTGACTGTCTTTTGCTGTTGCAATAATGAAGTCCTTGGTGATGATAAAAATATAAAGGTCTTCATATTTTCGTTCATGTCTGTGAAATTAGGAGAGATATGTGAAGAAGTTTACTAGATTCTTAAAACTGAAGTGTTTTCCTTAAATTTGTGTGGCTAATTGTTTGGAAGGGGGGGATAAACTGCATAGTTTGCAATAACAAGTAAACCACACCTTCATGTCACAGAAGAATTATGTGAGGAGGCTTGAAGAAAGAAATGACCTTCGGATTTCTTACATTAGGGTTAGCATCAGCTTGTTCTTCTGCAGTAAATAACATCCTTACAAAATGATAGCACTCTATCTTATTAGTCTAGAAAAGTAAATGGAGGAAGTTTGTATCTTCATATGCTCTTAAGTCCTGTTCCCTGCCTTAGTCCTTGTTTTTTCTAATCCTAGGGACAGGATTTAAAGAACTTTGGTCTTTCAGTTATTTCTATCAGAGATTCTAAGAAAAATAGATACAAATGAGTATCTTTCTTCATAGAAGTGTTACTTAAAGAATCATAGAATCATAGAATGTATTGTGTTGGAAGGGACCTTTGAAGATCATCCAGTCCAACTCACCCTGTAGTAAGCAGGGACAATGTTACTAGATCAGGTTGCTCAGAGCCCCATCAAGCCTGACCTTGAATATCTCCAGGGATGGAGCCTCCACCATCTCTCTGAGCAACCTGTTCCAGTGATCTGTCACCCTCATATTGAAGAACTTCTTCCTAAATAGCCAACCTAAATCTACTCTTTTCTTGTTTAAAACCAGTACCCCTTGTCCTGTCGCTACCTGCCCTAGCAAACAGCTCTTCCCCAGATTTCTTACAGGCACCTTTCAGGTATTGGAAGGTCACTAATAAGTCCCCCCAGAGCCTTCTCTTCTCCAGACTGAACAGCCCCAACTCTCAACTTGCAACTGCACTCTTTTTAATCAAAATAATAAAAAATCAAGTTACTTTAGTTATTTGAATTCTTGGTTATATCATTTCAGAAAAGCTCTTGCCTCCATCAAATATCACTGTCAACTGTGATGAAATGAAAAATTATTGCATAATTCAATGGCAACAACCCCAAATAAGTCATTCTAACAAAGACAAGTGTTTTAAATATGAAATCAACATCAAGTATAAGGTAAGAGAAATTTCTTCACTTACATTTAACATTAATACATACATTTGCATTTAACAGTACACATGGACAAAAAGTAAATCAGTCTCTCTTGCATGGTGTGGCCTTCCTCATACATAGCACCATATTCCTTTATGGTTGTGCTTTTCAAGCACCCTATTATGTCATACTGCCTCATTTTTTTACCCCTGTTCCTCTGTGTGAAATATTGCTGGAAATACACTGGATGACCATGACTGTGTAGGAAGAAGCATAGTTCATCAAAATTTGACCATATCACAGCTTTGGCTGTGGAAAAAAAAATCAAAAAAGGCACTTCTTTCATTAAGACCTGTTGGAGCATTCCCAGATTGGAGTCCTTCCAGTGGTGAAGAGAGTCCTTCCATCTCAGTGAAAGGGCAGGGCTGGGCTGTAAACACTGAATAAAGACATTGTCATCCAGTTAACAAGTATGAGTTGATGGAGGTGAATGAAATTTCTCTATATATGAAATAAAAATAGCTGAACCAGATATCATATATATAAGCAATAGACCCATTGGTCTGAAGTTGAAGCTGTATAATGTTGAATAAAAGGAAAATAAATGTAAAAGAACACAGAAAGGCAGTGTGAATAAGCACAGGTTACTCATTTAAGCTTCTGAAAACCAAATTCAGACCTTGGTTTTACAAGATTTTTTTTTCAGCAATGGAGTGAGAGTGCTGCGTTCTGCTACAAGAGCAGATCTATACTGTAACTGTGGCAGAATTGCATCAAATGACCACAGGGTGGCAGATAGTGACTACAAAGGAAAAGCCTGCCTGTATTACAACCATATATGGCCACTTAGTGGCTGAAGAAAGGTATTCCCTTGATTTCTGTTATTTGGAACTTAGTCTGGATCGTGCTTGCTATTTCACAGATGAGTTTTCTTGCTAGCCCAACTAACTGCTAGAAAACTCATTACTCCTCTGCTACTTTGCAGCAAAGAAAGCTTATAGTAAACTGTGTGACATTGGAATAAAAGTGTGTTGTATTAAAGCAATGCATACTCCTTAAAGCCTTTTAATATGCCTAATATTCAGTTTATAAAGAATATTCAATTTACACGTAGTCTGAATTGCCTAGCATTTTTTAATAATCAGTAGCAACTTTCATGTTACTAACTATGTCAAGATCCAGTATTTACTGTATTGCAAAATTTATTGCTTTACCACTGGCAGGTATAATCTTGTACTGTTCGACTAATACACTATGACCAATGTATATTGTGTTGCAGTCAGCCTTTAAACTTTATTTTCATAATTTGAAATTACCTTCTTCGGGAGCAAACAAAAAAAGGATAACACCATGTGCAACATAATTTCAATCACATTTTTTCATGTCTGACACCAATACACTGAATTTCTGAGACTATTGGTTGCTTCTTCAGCAATGTTTTAAGCTAGGGCTGTATAGATCAGGGTATTTGGAAAACATGAAGGCAAACCTTAACAACAAAAACTGAGTTAAAAATATATCAAGTACTTCAATCTTTCCAATGTCCCTTGTCACTAGATTGGTGCCACCATCCCCTGCAGGAGGAAGTATCTTTTAACAATCTTTTTTTTTTTTCCTTTTAAAAAAAATAAAATTGCAGTATCCTTTAATACTTCTCTTCTTCCAAAATTTGTAAGATAGGCTATTCTTCCGGAATCCACTTTCTGAAGTCTAGCATGCCCTCATTATTTTCATTTCTCATATATTATTTTAGTATAGAGACAAAAAAGAAGACACTGTAGTGTTGCACTTTCTCCTAGACTGATCCCTGTGCTTAAGCTAGCTTATTGTACAGCTGCATGCTTTGCAAAATCAAGTCATTGGGAAAAAAAAAATCTTAAAAAAGCTTAAAACTTAAAAAAAATTAAAACAGAATGCAAAATAATTTAAAAAATACATTACTGGCAGGCTAATGGAAATGAGATAGTCTGCAGTCATTAGTTGTATATGTTCACTACTTTACATGGTAGTCATTATGGCTGTTCAAAAGAGATGAATGAATTTTATTTTATCTATCAAAAATGTATTTGAAAGGCAGCCTAAAATGTCTTGTGAATCCATGTCAGTCCTGAATACTTTCATCTGACGGAAAAGGAAACAATATTTACATAGCATTTGCAATTAAATATAGTGACATTCGTAAAATATAAACACCAAATGTAAACTAAAAGGTTTATTTCACAGATTATTATCTTTATTTTTTCCGGTGTTTAAAGTTAGTTTTCATTCAGGTCTGGTTTGATTGCGTTTCAGTTTAATCACCAAACTGAAATAAAGTTTATTTCTCAATTCTGGTGGTAAGGAAAACATACTTTGACATAGAAGCATTAATTACTAGATAAACATGCCATTGCAGATGAATTATATATTAGATACTAAATGTTAGATAAATTACTAGTTCTTCTGAACAAAGTGTCAAGTAGATATGAAAGGGCAATGCAGAAAAAGAGGAGAGTAGCTAAAAATTACTTGTTATCTAAACACATAACACGCAATCATAAAAATAAAGGGTTTTTTTCTCAATTTACAGGAGCACTCTGAGGGAAAAACAAAATATATTTCTATACAAGTAAGTCTGCTTTTTCTATTAATCAACAATACATGTTAGTTTCATAGTAATTTGTGAAAAGTAAATAGTATGAAACAGCCTTTAGTTCAGTATGTGTTCAATGTCCTGTGCTTTATGGGATCCTTATTTATGAATTTCATGAATGTGTCAAACTGCTAAATCATGACAACATATGACATTCATTATACATTCAGAGGCAGAACTTTATTACTATTCTGTATTTTGAAAAATCTTAAATTTTATATTATATTGCTTACTCTCTCCCTCAAATATTTGGATTAGAATTTGAAGTTACACATCAGTGACAGCAGAGAAAGGAGACACAGAGAAAACACCTCATAGGAATGAAATTTTGTTTATGAAAAACAAAAAGACCACAAAAGCCCTTTGGGATCTTTTGGGATGAAGGCTGTCCTCCAGATATACTGCATCTCTTTCTAATCAGTGCAGCTTGCACATCCCAACTCTATCTTGAAGGTATCCAAGAGCAAGCAAGTTTCAGTTAATTGTAGTAACACTAAGTATTGCAGTCTTGAACTTACTTTACACGGTTGGCTGCAATCATAGAATCATAGAATCACAGAATATCTTGGGTTGGAAGGGACCTTTAAGATGACCCAGTCCAACCCCCTTGCCATGAGCAGGGACAACTCCCACTAGACCAGGTTGCCCAAAGCCCTGTCCAACCTGGCCTTGAACACTTCCAGGGAGGGGGCATCCACAGCTTCTCTGGGCAACCTTTTCCAGTGCTTCACCACCCTCACAGTAAAGAATTTCTTACTAATACCTAAATCTAGTCTTATCCAGTTTAAAACCATTCCCTCTCATTCTATCTCTACCTGCCCTTGTAAAAAGTCCCTCCTCGGCTTTTCTATAGGACCCCTTCAGGAACTGGAAGGCTGCAATAAGGTCCCCCCAGGGCCTTCTCTTCTCCAGGCTGAACAACCTCAACTCTCTCAGTACGGTCCCTCGTAGGGGAGGTGCTCCAGCCCTCTGATCAGCTTCGTGGCCCTCCTCTGGACCCACTCTACAGCTCCATGTCCTTCTTATATTGGAGAATCCAGAACCGGATGCAATACTCCAGGAGGGGTCTCACCAGAGCAGAGTAGAGGGGCAGAATCACCTCCCTCACCCTGCTCACCACACTTCTTTTGATGCAGCCCAGGATGAGGTTGGCCGCCTGGGCTGCAAACACACATTGCCGGCTCATGTTGAGTTTCTCATAGACTGACACCCCCAAGTCCTTCTCCTCAGAACTGCTCTCTAGCCATTCTCAGCTCAGCCTATATTTGTGCTTGGGATTGCCCCTACCCAGACACAGGACCTTGCACTTGGCCTTGTTGAACTTCATGAGGTTGGCATGGGCCCACCTCTCTAGCGTGTGCAGGTCCCTCTGCATGGCATCCCTTCCTTCCAGCATATCAACTGCACCACCCAGCTTAGTGTCATCCGCAAACTTGCATCCATGTTTCTCCAGTTTTGTGACCAGTATGCCATGCGGGACAGCGTTGAATGATTTGCACAAGTCCATGTAGATGAAGTCAGTTGCTCTTCCCTTATCCACTAAAGCTGTAACTCCATCATAAAAGGTCACCAAATTGGTGAGGCACATTATGTGGAAAGTTATGCTTTCTCTGAAAAACCATAATGAAAAGACTGAGGAAGGCGAGGTGCATGCAGACAGTTTATTCCTCAAATCACTCAATTCTAGCAGTGTTGAAATGAGACTATTCATTTTTCTGCCTCTGTCAATGTGCCAAGGGAAACTGTTAATAGATCAGGCTACATTGTAAGAAATTATAGGATATAGTTTAAAAGATGAAAAAAGTTGTAAACATAGAAGTTTACTGAGGGACAGGTAATTAGTTAAAGGAGATACACAGATACATACATATTATATACATAATAAACATGCATGTGCTTATTTTTTGCTTTGTAACAGCAGTCTACTTTAACAAGCAATGCTCTCCTATGCTTCTAAAAGCTTCACTGGTAGATGGCACTTGCATATTATCAACACCTAGACATACAACAATGAAGAACAACACAGTCTTGCTTTGTTTTTAGGAAGGAGGGAAAAGTCATGCATTTCAAAGATCCAATATGAGAAAGAAATACCTCTTGAAAATGAGAACAGCTGGTAGTGCCTGCCTTGTGAGCCCAGACTGGGGGGACTGGAGTGCACCCATTGAGTTTGGTAAGAAGTTTGGTTTAGCTTGGGCTACTCTTCCTCCAGCGACGTCCTGGCTACCTCAGACACTGCTGCGCATCTACACAAATATATAAAGGCTTGGCAAACATTTTGTTTCACTCCACATTACTGAGAAGAAAAGGAGGAAGAGAATTCCTATGTATCTTAACACTCCAACATTGGAAATCAATACAAAAAGTTACATGTTTGCAACTGAAGTGCGTACCTGCTTACTGCAGGGGATGGACAAACAGCTCAATGTCAATCCTTCCCAATAAACATTACTGCTAAGGTGCTAAATTAAAGAGATGATCTTTATAGTGAGTAAAAAATTTCAGTCTGCATTCATCAGTCAGTCACCAAAGTAGATGTTTGGCACAGCCGTGCATCTATTCCTCTTTATTAACAATAATATTTTATGACTGTTTCTCATTCAGGAAATGACGAAATTATTTCTTCTTCAGTATGGATTTTACTTGTGATAGCAGCTGCAACACTCTTAGTGGCAATCATCACAATTTTGTTCTGCAAAAGGTAAACTTAATTTATGCATTCATTTTCTTTTAGGCAATGTGTGAAACATCTGCAGTTCTTAAGCAAATAAGGTAGAGGTGTCTTTGTAGTATAGACAAAACTTTTCTGCTCACACTGTAGTAGAAATCAATGCAAATGAATGATCCTGAGACAGGTACTAGAAAGGTGATACCTGAACTCCCCAGCTGATCTGCACCGCTTTTTCCGTGCCCTCTTCTGTCAACATGGTAAGGAGAGTAATTATATTCAACTACATATATTAACAGTACAACTGTTCTGAATATTTGCAAGGTATATTGTCTACACAGTAGGGTTTATGATCTCTTGAACTGCTGAATTTATTGCAAACACACGGGTTGATTGTACCTACCAGCAACGATTTTGCAATGGTCCCTAGATTTGTCCTAGCAAACTGAATGCATCTGAAAACACATAAGCAAAGCAGTTTGCTTCTTGAAATAAATGGTGTAGGTGGAACAGAAAGAAGGAGGGCATCCTGCTGTATCATGCACTTTGTATAGAATTATACAGTGATTCAGAGGTTACTGTTCTTCCAACTTATTAAAAAGATTACACCCACTTTTCACTGGTTGTAGTGACTTAAAGAGCAGGGCAACTTCATTTTCCTTTCAAAGGAGAAAATAACTACTAGCAAATCTTTAACCAGAAAAAGAAAATATTGGCATCCAAATTTTTAGTGTTTTCCTGATACATGTTCATTCTGTGATGAGATTATGCATATTTTTCATTTCTCTTCTATCCAGGAAGCAGAAGATAAGAGCTGGTTCAAGGGTGCAATGGTGTTGACACGTGATGTTTACTTAACTTCTCTATGTCACCCTTTTTGATCTCCAGGACTGGCTGCTGGAAAGCAGCACTTCCACAAATCCCAGAGCCAAAAAATACATTTCGTGGACTACTTGATACAAATCCAGAGGTATGTTTTATTTTTATCTTATATTAAATGTGTGAAATGTGACTCCACTACAGGTATATTTTAAATTATAAGGAAAGTAATACAGAAAATAACTCCTCTTTTTGCCATATTTTGAGGAATTACCAGAGAAAATCAGCAGAAAAGTTTGTTAAGGGTAGTCACATGCAGTGCTCTTCCAGAACCATGGAGTTTCTCTTGTTGCGGTCTTACAGGTGCAGGGGCTGATGCTCCCATTGATAGGTTCAGACAGCAGCAAGGGCTGCGTGTTTTCCCAACATGAGGCACACACATATGCAGCCACATAAACAGAGGACACTAATGCAGCCAGCCATGAAGACCAGCATAGGTGCCTTTACCAGCATCATGTCAACACCAACAGCAGCAACATAAATAGGGTCACAGACATCCCAGTCCTCCTGTTCCTCCCCAGCTGAACAGGGCTGAACTTTGCCAGTGAGATGTGCATGCACCCACACTTTCTTCATTCACAACGACCATAAATTCTAATTTTCCTCACATCTGATCTCTGATTATGGATTCTGGGTCCCCCTGCCACATCAGCAACTATTACCTTTGGGCTTTCCAGGTGAGGGTCTCTCCAGGTGCAGTTCTTCCCTACTCACCCACTAGTCCAGCTTCAAGGAAGTTCGTTAGCAAGTCAGACACACAGGACAGAAAGAAAGGTGACATGGAAAACGGGTCAAAACAGGATTTTTTAAGGCAATAGGATAGTCACAGCATTTGACCAGATCAGCATACCAACCAGCAGCGGAAGTGCGCACTTTTCTTGTCTAGCAGTTTCTCATGTTCTCTTCAGTTAGATAAACTTCAGGTTAATGTGTGCTCATCTACTTTCACACCTTAGAGAAGTTTATGCTTTTGTGTTAATTTACTTGAGATGATCTGTGGTAATCCGGGCGGTACAATGGAGAAAAGCACACATACTCCCTCACCAAATCCAGGCCAGTCAAAAAAATGTCAACATTACAAAGTTGCTGAAATTTCACTGTTATGCCCAGATGCTTATCAGCTAAGAAACAATGAAGTTAAATGTTTCTATAAAAAAACGAAAAAACAAGTTGAAATGCTCTCAGAATTGTTCATAAGTAAGCAGAGGGTAACGTAACCTTATGTATAAAACTAAAAGAAATTTTTATTTTCCTTCCAGCTGATGGAGAGCAAAATTCAATCACTAACATCTGAAAATGAAGATATAATATTAGTTGCTGATGTAGTGAAATAACCAAGAACAAATTAGTTATGTGAAAGTGCATTTCTTAGCTTGGACAACTGTATATTCCTGTGGAAAGTCTGGAATAATATACAGGCTTTCTTCACTTTCTTCACTTCCTTGGCGAAAACAGTAGTGCAGACAAGAGAGTACGATACCTCACGTAATATTTTTTTTTAAATGTCAATGTATTTGCTTTTAATTTTGGCTAACTTCAACTTTTTGGGTAACTTTTCCTTATTGGGTATCTTCCATTTTAAGAATATGACTGAAATATTTCAGTGAGGATGTTTTAATTGCATTTTAATATGTTTAAGGAAAAATAATGGATTTGTCTCATATTAAAAAGAATAAGATGAAATTTATTGAGATTAATAAATTTAAAAAAAAAAATTCTGGTGCCTAAATGCCATGGTTCTGCTTTCAAGAATGGGCCTATTCATACTTGAAGTTTCCTCAGATCTTTTAAAGTATACATGGGTATCTAAAAATATTGAGAACAGTATTGAAAACAGGCTGGGACATTGAGTCATGGCCTGTAATCAACAGGAATGTCAAAGGACAGGAGTCCCTGACTAATCCTAGAGCTTCAGTGTGTTACTTACAAATTAAGAGATCAGCCACCATTAACTTGATATCAGCCCAGAATTAACTTCTGTAGGTATCTGGCTCTTCGTGTTCTTACTTCATGTTCTTCTTACTACTTTCCTTCCTCTTTAACTTCTTAGTATTTTAAAATACTGATGCATGACTCAGTTAATCTCTGTGTCTTTTTGTGCAGACAGAGGCCTTCACAATTCTGCTGGACAATAATTTTTCAGAGCCATAGGATTAGGAAAAGGTATTGGGAAAACAGCCTAGGCTGTTGTTGAATACAGTGATTGGTTATGAGCGATGCTCCTCAAGGATCAATGTTGAGACTTGTAGTGTTTAGTACTAGCAGAAACTTGGACAACAGGATGAAATACAGCCCTAGGGAGACTGCAGATGACAGCAAACTGAGGACACTGCCTGACATACTAGAGGGCAGGTCTGCTATTCAGACAGGCTGAAGAAATGGATTGATAGAAACTTCCTGAAGCAAATGCAAAGCCAAATACCTGAGAAAAACTAGATGCATATATCCTAGATGATATGATGGACAGGTGGGTCTGCAGAAAAGACTCTGAGGTCCTGGTGGGCAACAAACTGAACACAAATCAGAAGTGCTTCCTTATGGTAATGAAAACTATCCACAAACTAGGCTATAATGGGAGGAGTGGACCCAGCAGTTCAGTGGAAGTGATTACTCCCTCTACTCAGCACTCATGAGTCTGTACATGCAGTTCCATGTCCAGATTTCAGCTACCTAGTACAAGAAAGGCATTGACAAACAGGGTAAGTTCAGTAGCAGGGCACCAAGATGATTATGGGGATCTGAAGAAACTGGGATTTTTCAGACTGGAGAATGGAAGATAAGGGGATCTACTGCTGTCTTACACTGTGTGTAGAGAAGATGGAACAAACTTATCTGGGAGTTGCACAGTCTGAGGATGAGATGGAACAGTCAAAAGTTGTTGCAGCAAGAGAAAGTCCAATTTCATATAAGGAAAAATAATTATTTACACATGAGAGTAGTTGGATGGAATGAGTGTCCAGACAGGCTGTGAAATTTCCATCCTTGGATATATTCAAAATACAATTTTTTAGCATCTCATCTGCCAGTTTATCATGCAGCCACTCACTATTGTCAGGTTATTAAACTTTCTCATCTTTGGAATCTATTATCCCAAACTACTTGCAACTATCTATACATGTCAGGATCTTCCTCTTATCTCAGGGAAGCTTAAACTTTTCTCCTGTAACAATGCAATGATGATTTTTTTTATTTTCAAAGTGCCTTTGACTGACACTTCACGTTAAGTGTGACCTTCCTCTTGAAGAACATTTTCGGCACTACAAGATCCTCAAGGACATCTGTACCACCATACACTCACTGATATTTTCTGATGTCACTAATTTCCTTTAACAAATCTTTTAGTATACCTTAATCATCTATTTGCTTAATTGTTTCTGATAAGAATCCTTTTGTTGAGAAATGATATATTGTTAGGGGTCTTTTATTTCTTTCAGAGGTTTTTCCATTAAAACTTTTTTTGGCTTGACTTATTGTGCTCTTGCATTTATCCTGTCAGCATTCACATGTTTTCCTGTTTTCCTTCTGTGGATAGGGTTCCAAATTTTTGACAAATGCCTTTTTATTCTGTGCAGCTTCCCTTACCATTTCAATATGCTAAACCAAGATCAATGAATTTTTCTTTTTAAAGAGGCAAAACCCCCTACTATTTCATCTGTTTCTATTATGAATGGGACCTAAAGAATATATTCGGATGTTTGATATAACTGTGTGGGAAGACACCAGAGTGGATATAGACATGTCTTTATCTCATACTGCCATAGTGGTGCCACATGTGAAGGCTTTGTAGAAGCAAAGAATATTAGGTAATATTTCTACAGTACAGAAGTATTATTGATACTTGGCAAAAATCTAATTTCTGCATCCCTTATGAAGTGCAGCAATAGGCAGATAATGTTAGCCCTCATAAGAGCTAAGTAGTCAGTAGAGACCATGAAGTCAGCACAGAAGACAAGAGGCAAATACTCTCACCTCCTAGGGTGTCTCCTGATACCCTTGACAGAGATCAGCAGCATAGCAACAAACTCAATTTTACTGGTATAATTTGATTTCTGGGCTCCTTTCTTCGGGAAAGAAGCATATTCCAGCAAAGAACTCGGAATTTGAGTAGGTAATAGAAGAGCACAGACAGAACTTCCACCTTCTGTTAAAGTCTAATTCTATACAAAACTCAGCCTTGACCTGGAGTTATACCAAAAGAGTCTTAGCATCTGACTCCCTAGTTGGGATGGTTGGTCAGTGAACCAACCATTTGTTCCTGTCTGAAGATGTAATGTTGGAAGCCCACCATGACTTCTAAGGCAGTTTTAACACTCAAAATGAAAATGTCCAGCAATTGCTTCCTTAACATAATTAGCCTTTGCGAACTTTTGTTCACAAGAAAAATAACTTTATCCTCTGAGTAGCCCCATTAATTTTGACAACTCGTGTATCTTGCTTGATTTTGAGGATCTCACAATTGTTCTTCATAACTGGGTGTGGAATCATTGACACATCAGGACAACCAAGTGATCAGGCCGAGTCAGCATGGGTTCAGGAAGGACAGGTCCTGCTTGACTAATCTTATCTCCTTTTATGTTGAGGTGACCTGCTTGGCAGATGAGGGGAAGGCTGTGGACGTTGTCTACCTGGACTTTAATAAGGCCTCTCACATTGTCTCCCACAGCATCCTCCTGGAGAAGCTGGCTGGGCATGACTTGGATGGGCATACGCTTTGCTGGGTTAAAAACTATCTGGATGGCCGAGCACAGAGAGTTGTGGTGAATGGAGCTAAACCCAGTTGGCGACCAGCCACAAGCGGTGTTTCCCAGGGCTCAGTTTTGAGGCCAGTCCTGTTTAACATCTTCATCAATTTTCTGGATGAGGGGACTGAGTGACCCCTCAGCAAGTTTGCAGATGACACTAAGTTGGGAGAGAGTGTTGATCTGCCTGAGGGTAGGAAGGCTCTGCAGAGGGACCTGGCTAGGCTGAATCAATGGGTTGAGGCCAACTGTATGATGTTCAACAAGGCCAAGGGCCAGGTCCTGCACTTTGGTAGCAATAACCCCATGCAGCACTACAGGTGTGGGGATGAGTTGCTGGAAAGCTGCCATGCAGAAAAGGACCTGAGGGTATTGGTGGACAGCAGGATGACCATGAGCCAGCAGTGTGCCCTTGCGGCCAAGAAGGCCAATGGCATCCTGGAGTGTATCAGAAGGGGTGTGGTTGTAGGTCGAGAAAGGTTCTCCTTCCCCTCTACTCTGCCCTGGTGAGACCGCATCTGAAATATTGTGTTCATTTCTGGGCCTCTCAGTTCAAGAAGGACAGGGAATTGCTTGAAAGAGTCCAGTGCAGAGCCACAAAGTTGATGGAGGAAGTGGAGCATGTCCCTTAACAGGAGCGGCTGAGAGAGCTGGATCTCTTTAGCTTGGAGAAGAGGAGACTGTTTATAAACATTCATGTTTATAAATTTGTAAAGGACGAGTGTCAGGAGGAAGGAGCCAATCTCTTCTCAGTGATGTTCAGTGAAAGGACAAAAGGCAATGGTAGCAAGCTGGTGCATAGGGGGTTCCATATGAAGGAAAAACTTTTTTACTGTGAGGGTGACAGAGCACTGGACCAGGCTGCCCAGAGAGGTTATGGAGTCTCCTTCTCTGGAGACATTCAGAACCCACTTGGGCGTGTTCCTGTGTGACCTAGTCTAGGTGATTCTGCTCTGGCAGGGGGGTTGGACTAGATGATCTTCCAACTCCTAATATTCTGTGATTCTGTGTGATGAGGTTTATGCTTTGGTGTAAAATTTCTTTTCACTTTGATACTCAAAGGCTCAGATTTCTATACAGGTCATTTGAACACAGATATTTGATTATTAGACTACTTTTGTAATGATCCTGGACATTTGTTTATTAGACTAAATACTCTACTAAACTAAATAGTTTAGTAGACTAAAGACTACTTTCTTGTATTGAGGCCAATCGCCATGTAAGAGCCCAGATATCTTTTATTAAACATCTGAATAAGGTGGACACATGGAAACTTCCTTTAGAAATTAGCCCTGACCTAAGCTAACCTCTGGACTATGTCCAGGAGTTTTTCAGGACATTGCTTGCAAATCCTGGCCAAATCAGTGCTGGGAACAGTTGTTCCTGGACACATTCCAGCACTGGGGAGTCTTCCAGTTACATGTGGAGCCAGAAGTGATCCCCGACACTGTCCAATTTCTACCGTAGCTGGATCTAAACTGCTCTTGGCACACCTACTGCCTTTGACAAAGTTAATGATTGACTTTTGGTCAAAGACTCCTCTGGGAAGCTTTTTACAGCAGATCAGAACAACAAGGCCAATTTCTTAATGAGGCTGAGCTCATGTTGGACACATATGCAAGCCATCTTTGTATTTCTCTTAGTACACAGCAGTGGCCAGAATTAGAATGCACAAAATCACCTCCTAAAAGAGTGATGGGGTTGTACTAAACTACACTAG
>NW_010180638.1:0-14684 GCF_000695765.1 Mesitornis unicolor | reverse complement strand
GGGAAAGGATTAGGAAAGTATAATAAAGAAAATAATGGGACACTCAGGAGATGGCATTCTGGTCTTGTTAGAAGCTAAACAAATTCTTCATTTGTTTCCTGTTTTCTCCTGGAAAGGGATAACATACTTCAACTTATTCAGGAAAGTTGTTACACGCATGTTCAAAAAAAGCCCAAAAGTTCAACCCAGGAACTTGCAGGCCTATCAGTCTGGGAAACACATGCCTGAGTTCTCTTCGAGCACATTTCCAGGCACATTAAGAAGGAGAAGGTCACTGGGAACAGTCAGTATAATTTTACCACGGGTTAATGCCTGTGACAAGTGGGGTACCACAGGGGTCTATCCTGGGATCTATCTGGTATAATGTCTTTATCAGTGATCTGGAGGAAACGATGAAGGACATTGTCATTGTGACAGATGCACTTGACCATCTTAACCAAACTAGTGGTAGTCTGATACAGACTCCAGAGGAGATAAAGGTCTGAACCATAGCTGGGCCAAGAACACCTCTAGTTCCAATATTTTCTCTGAAAACCCACAAAGAAGCATAGTGACACAGTGAGCATTGATTCATATGAACTTGGAACACTGATCATGCGATCAACACAAGAATAGCATGTGGCTTTTCCAAGACTCATTTATCAAGAAACAAAGAAAATTGTGAGTACAAGGAGCCTCATGCATATCTTTCCCCTCATATGTAATTTGACAAAAAGCCAATCACTTTATTCTCTAAATATGACAGCTTAAGTGAGCCTTCCTTGAACTCTCTCTGCTAGGCAGTGTGGCTCCATGGCAGTGATCTCACCTTGAGCTGGGATGCCTTTCAAGGTTGCTCATCAAAGCAAAGATACTTTTTATCTACGGCAGATCTTTGGAAGAGCCCAGTTTAAGTTTTCCCTGAATTGCAGTTAGACTGCATGCCAGGTAACTATCCCCTTGGAGCAGGGACATCTTTCACAGCTTCAGATTCCTTACCTGAGACCAAGAAATTCTTCCTTGTCTGAGGCAGAAATCCCTTACTTGCTACAGAGATCCTTTACTCATCCTTGGTAAGTGACTGATAGCATGCTGAATTAATACTAATGAAACATTACTAGTCAGTGTAGTTGCTCAACGTTAATTATTTCAAACTTTGTATAAAGAACTCCTTTAGACATAAACCATTGACCAAGTCTGGGACTAAGATTGGACTCAGACACATCTAGGCTCCATAACGAGTTTAGAAAGCAAGGGGCTCCATTCTGAACCTTGTGACTCAACAGCAGAGTCTTCCTTACCTTTTTGCATCTCCAGTTTCCATGTAGATAATTCTAAATAGATTCTAACTCAATTTTCCTTTGTGTGTTTCTTCCATGCAGTAAGTAACAAGAGTGAATGAATCTTGCCATCAAACTTTGTTAAGTTGCACGTTTACAAATACATACTAAAATTGTTTTTGATAATACTTTTGAGAGTGATATTTTGAGTGATCTAAATCACTCCAAGTTGACACCAAGTTGAAGTGACAGTTGGTTTGCTCAAGACAAGGACTGCCATCCAGGGGACCCAGACAGGCTGAAAAAATAGACTAAAGGAACCTTGAAATCATCCACTACTCATGTGAATTTACATTGTCCAGAAGAGGAGAAGGTTACAATGTAACACTATTTTAAAATAACTTTTTCAAAACCAGTGTTTTGAAAAATTGTGCCATGCATTTCCTAGGACTCTGTGCATTACAGCAGCCCTTGTTAGTCTGTTCCAAAAGAGCTTCATACAACATTTGGCAACTTCTTGAAGGATATGGACTCAATTGTTCCATCTGATCCTTTCCTATGAAAAGAAGCTTTTATTAGCCTGGTGTTTTTCCTAGAGCTCCTCCTTACGCTGCAAATGTTCATGCTAAACTGAGACATTATTAACTGTTTTTTCAGATCATGTAGAGTGAATTTTTCATCTTTCATTTATGATAAGCTATTCATGAACTGGTTAGCAACATCTATATCAACAGTGTGAAACACCACCCGCAAGGGATCCCTGCAGATCACCCTACATCTGTGGTGCTGAAAGGGACTGTCCTGGGAGAATTGGAGAGGTTTCTTCCCACCCCTTACTACTCTTGGGGGAGTCTCAGACACTCACATTGCCAATACTGAACTAGATTAAACCACGGAAACATTAAACGAAACCAAAATAATTGCTGGCTTATCATAAACTCCAGGCTGTAGACTGTGGCAGTTCACAAGATGTTGAGATGACTATTCCCAGGAGAAGGTAGGGCCTATTCAAGGGGGACACGTACGCCCTGAAGGAAGCTGGTCCCCACAACAGTCAGAGTCCTGGTCTTGACCAGGACCTGAGGGCAGCTACAGAGCCAACAGGGCCATGCTTTCCCAACCAAGGCCCATTCCACACCACCCAGCAAGGAAGCACAGGCAGACAGATCCCAAAAAGAGGGGAAGGGCAGCTGCACTAGTTGCACACACTCGAATGAATTAATCCAGATTAAAGTTTAAAATGGATCAGTTAAAGCTAATCCAGACACTGTTTGGGTAGCCTGAAGGTACTGGTCAGATGACACTGTAAGACCACCCTCAGGTTACCCAGAACCCGACCAAACTTACCAGCACAAGAGGATGCAAATCTCTTCATCAAACTTAACCAGGCATACTGACATCAACTTTGTGTAACAAAGATGTATGGCATGGGAGGATGGTGCTATAGAAAAGTTACGCACGGTGGTAGAGGTCACTGAGGTGGCTGGTGGTACCCAAGTAGAGCATATTTGATGACTAGGCAATTTCAGACCACATTGACAGGTGTACCAACTGTATTCCTTTTAGGCCACATAAAATAAGCAAATTAAATCCTTTAGTGAGTAGAAGATCCAGTCCAGTTCCCAAAGTACTGAAAATGCTGTCACAGACTGACCAAATGTTAGGTATATGGTTCTAGATACCAAATTATGCAGCTGAGCCACTGCTTCACATGTGCTCTGACTTCAGTATCACCTATTTATCTATAGTTTTTTTTCATCTGTAACATCAAGGTTTTAAAATGGAAAATATTAACATGCTCTTCTGGTGGGAATCACTGCATAAAGGTGGGAAAGACTGAACAGTGTGGACTTAAAGGCAAAGACAGTTAGAATTTGAAATGTCTGTGAAGTAATTTGCTGGTGGTGGATCTGAGCACATGCACAAGCCAAAAAAGAAAAAGGTGAAAAATAGTGTTTTTTTTCTATTCAGACTAACTACTAATTAGTTCAGACTAACTACTAAGGATCATGCCTCACTTCTAAGAAGCCTGGGGAATTCACCTTCCTGCTATTGTGCCAGTGTTCGGAACGGAAGGTAGAGGGTAATTCAAACCACTCTTTCTAAAAAGAATCTACTACAAGAAGATTAAATATCTGTATGCTAGATACCATGTTAAACAAACTGGGAAGTGGCTAACACTCATTGTGGCCCAGAGCCACATTTAGAAGTTGATGGAAGTTAAAACAGACGATGTGGTTTTAGACTCTCTTTTTCATATGACAGCAAAGTCTTTTGCAAAGTTGACATTACTGAATTCAGCAAATGTTTCAGATATTTTCTTTTTATTTGGAAATTCAGATACTTTTGCACCTAACCCATGACACTGTAGCCTAAGATGAAAAAAACAAAACCAGTCCAAAATTGGGTAGTGAGAAAGTTCTGAAATTTGATTCTGGTATTTTCCCTGCCACTTTGCCTGCAAATACAAAAAACAGAATTTGCTGTTTGCAAATGCATGCTAAGGATTGATCTTCCTCACAGGAGAACCTGGACTGGTACAGAGGTCATAAACAACATATGCAGTCAGGTCCTGAGAGAATTAAGTAGCTATGTTGTAAGCACTTTAAACATGGATTAGTCACTCAACACAGCTGTTATTTCCATGATATTTATGAAAATGTGTTGATTTGTAGGAGAGGTATTTCTCTGAGCATAGTCATGTACTATGACTGCTGAATATTTATGGGGTTTTTTTATAAGTTTTTATATTATGACTATTAATGCTTAGTTTGTCCAACACAACAGGAAGGGTTAGTTGTGTGATCAGTTCATGTGAAATCATTAACATCTGCCAATTAGGAAATTAAAGGAAGTTCAGAATCAGTAGGGGAAATGAAAAACTGAGTCACTTTCTGACTTGCAGCATTTGCTGCTTAATACTGGCATGCAGTGAAAAAAGGTAACTGGTAGAGCAAAATACTTACCAATACCTGCACGACCACAACTACGGGTTCAACTGTTCTGGCTGCTGCAATCCAAAACCAAAGTAAAGAAGGAGGGTGTTTTCAAGAGGAGGTATGACACTCTTTGTTGTCTATTGTTTTTTCTTGTGCCATAGAATATTTTGTGCAGAATACAAATGTTTTCCAAGGATTAAGTTGGATACAGTTATACTAGCACACATACAAAATCTTGATTACCTTCCTACTTAGCCTAGGCAAATTTTTGTTGATGCTTAAGCCTATTTTATTAAAAATATAAATGTGTGTATATATAAAAATTCTAAAGGTTTTGGTAAGATTCAAGGAACAGTATGAAATGTCTATGATGTCTGTTGCCCTATTTGACATTTGTTATCTAACACTTATTTTGCAATAATTGAAAGAAATGCTATTTTCTCCACCCTTTCTATAAATTTAACTAGAAATATGTGGATTTCTATTTCTTGCACAAAAGTAAGTAACAGAATCTTGGGATGGTTGAGGCTAGAAGGCACTTCTGGAGATTGCCTTGTCCCACCTGTTGTTCAGAGCAGTGTCAGCTACAGCAAGTTGCTCAGGGCTTTGTCCAGTCAGGTTTGAGTATCTCCAACTTTGGAGACCCCACAACCTCCCTGGAAAACCTGTTCCAGTGGCTGAATACTCTCACAGTAAAAAGTGTTTTCTTGCATTTGAATTAAATTTCCATTATTTCAGGATTTTTCCCATTGCCTCTTGTCCAGTCACTGGGCATCACTGAGCAGAGTCTGGCTCAAACTTTCTTAGTCTCCACAGCTGCATATTCATACACATAGATATGATGTCCCTAAGCCTTCATCTTTCCAGGCTGAACAGTCCCAACTTTCTCAGTCTCTTCTCAGAGCCCTTATTGTCTTTGGAGTTCTTCTCTGGACTCTCTTCAATAGCTTTATATCTTTCTTGCACAGGGGATCCCAGCACTGCACACAGCACTCCAGGTCTCGTTTAACCAGTGCAGAGCACAGGGGAAGGATCACCTCCCTTCACCTGCTGGCAACACTCCTCCTAATGGAGCCCAGGGTACTTTTGGCCTTCTTTTTGGCAAAGGCACATTGCAGGCTCACTGTCACTGTCCACCGGATTCCTCAGGGTCTTCTTTGCAAAGCTGCTTTCCGGCCTGTGCTGGTGCCAGAGGTAGTTCCACCCCAGGTGCAGGACTTGGCACTTTTTTTTGGTGAATTTCATGAGTTTCTTATCAGCCCATTTTTCCAGCCCATCCAGGTCCCTCTGGAGTGAAATAGTGGTATATCAACCGCTTCTCCCAGTTTTTGATCATCATCTACAGTAATCAAGACACTGATATAAAGACTGAAAGTTGCATTTAGGGAAAGTTGCATTAAGGCAGCAATTTGAGAGTCATATTTCATTGCCTGGTATGCACTGTGAGGTTTTTATTCCTATTTCTATGCCTTTTGGTATGCCTAGCAATTGTATAGTACTCTTCATATGTCTCCAGTGTGTAAGCATCTGTTTGTCTACATCGCATAAGCATCAGCTTATCCTCACATCACCCTATGAGTAAAAATAAAATTTTAATTTCTGGAAGTGTGTTATGGTCAGGAGCAACTTTTCCAAAGCCACTCAAGAAAATAAAGTCACTGGCAAAGCTATGAATTAGAACCAAGGAACCTTGGTGTCAGGTGACATTTTCTGGTAGCATCCTGCACTCACAGGATAAGAGCAAAGAAAATAAACCGTACAAAGAGGTTAAGAATTGAAAGTGCTTGAGTTAGTATTTAATGGATGCTTTCTGTAAAAATTAATATAGGCATACCACAGCTTTTAAATATGAGTGTATTTTCCTTTTGACACATTGATACTGAGATCATTCTAGAGCACATTGAGTTTGACTATGACTTGCTACAAAAGACCAAACAGACTCATGCTTGCTAGCATTTAACTTACAAGGCATATGATCACCACTGCTGAGTCAGACACATCATACATCTGGTAATATTAGGTAATAAGTTAAGCAATGTTTTCCTTGATAAGATTTTGCTAGCAAAGAAATTAAACATACAGGCTATGCACATTTTTTATTCAGACTAAAAGAAAGTTCCAAGGCCAAGCATCACTGGCTGACTCCTATTCATGTATCTTAGGTGGATAGATTATGTTTATAGCAAATCCATCTTGGAGAGACCTAGGGAATGAGCTAAGAGTTGAGGAGTGTAGAAACCAGATGCTTGAGTCCTGTCTGGGACTCTCCCCTGTGTAGCAGGCTAAGAGGTTGAGACACTTGTGAGACTGGCCAGGAGAGAAAAAAGAAAGAAGCAAAGCAGAAACAAGCATAGAGTTAAAGATATGGGTTTTCATCCTAAGAGATTCTGTTTTATCTCCTATATTAATGAAATATGAGGCAATATCACTTAGACAAGAATATTTATATTTCTTCTGGTCTGATCCTCCAAATAACACTCCCAACTGGTTTGACATAAGTATGTGTTCCTTTTGACACCTTCAATACTGGGGTCTGTTCAATGCAGAGGGAGTTTTACCACACCTGTCTGCAAAAGACAAGTCTGGGAGAGGGTGAAAGTCATAGACGCACAAAGCTTCTACACATGTGATGCTGGAGCTGTTTGCTTGGCCACCAGGCAGAAGGTACGGACTCGTAAATGGCTTAGGGTGCACATCTGCTTCTATATCTCTCATTTTGCCTGCAAGCTAGGGAAAAGCCAGAGGACCTGACTTTGTGTTAGTACCTTCAGCTGGGCCAATAGAGAGAATGTAGGCACAACCCAACACTAATCCTTTCTTATGTAATTTGTTTTTGGCAACTGTGAAGCACAAATTCTTTGGGAAGCAAAACTCCTTAGTGCTGTGGTCAATGGAAATGGCCATGTCTTGTGAGGAAAGTGAACACAAGTCCTGCTATTCCCTCTGCAGGCCCGACGTGTCCAGAGCCTGGAGGCAATGGCACCAGCAAGCACTCCTCTAAGCAGTCAGGGCTGCAGATGACTCCTTCAGCATTGCTCCAGACAAACATTTCCATGAGAAAACATGAAGAGTGCTTGCAGTTTGGGGTCGCTGTCATGTGTAGGAAACCTGAGGGAGATTTTGAAAGCAGAGGAGTCATGAGAGCAGACAGAGGGAGATGACAAGAATGAAACAAAGACTATAAGCGAAAGGTGAGCAGAAAGTTGGCAGTGAATAGAAAAATTGGTGCCTAAAAAGGAATATAGCATGAAGAAAGGAAGGAGAAAAGGCTAAGAGTGACTGAACACGTGGCAAGAAATGGAGGAAAATACGGTTGTATAAAAAGCGGCAGACTAGAAGGACAAAAGATCTCAACGTTCCTGTGTGCATTACTGGGGAGATCACTGAGAGCATGGGAAAGTGGAAATAACTGTTGAGACCAGTATCTCACATAGCATTTCACAGCCAGTCCTCCATACTGTTTGTACTTAAAATTCTTCGGTATCATTTCCCAGCAGCTGTGGCCACATCCTTATTGTAGCATGATGACTTACAAAGAGAAGATTGATGCTGTAGAGATAAGCAGAGAAGAATCAAGCTACAGTGAAGAGTCTGTCTATATTGCAACCACAATATGGTGTCGTGTTCTATGCTGGCTTGGTTCCTGAAGACCATGACGGACTGGTCACATCAAGGCAATTTCCATGAAATGTTAGGTGCCTCCTGGAAATATTCAAGACTCCAGCTTGTCTGGAGTGTCTGGATGGGTTTCTACTTTCACCACAAATGGAGTCAGTCTGGAGTCACCACTCTGAAATAACCATAAAAATGAGTATAGGACAGACAAGTAAAAAAAATAGTTCCATGTTTCTCTTTTTTCCTGAGTTTGTAAGAATTTACCTCACAATCTTAGAATTAACCTTAGAAATATCTGCAATCAGGAAAACTGCTACTGGAAAGTTACACTAGTTAATCTAGTTTGAAAAATGGAGAGACACTTGTGACATGAAAGAAGTAATTGTGGTGGTTTGACCTTGGCTGTCCACCGGGTGCCCACCAAGCTGCTCTCTCACTCCCCCTCTTCTTTATTCTCTGCTTCCCATCAGCAGACAATATCCAGCCACTTGCTGGGACAGAGGCCTTCAGTATTCACAGCAGTTGCTTCAGAAGACAAACACTGTAATAATGAATTCCTTCTTCCACCCCAATCCTCCTTTCCCCTAGCTTTTATTGCTGAGCATCACATCATATGGTATGGGATATCCCTTTGGTCAGCTTGGGTTCGCTGTCCCAGTTGTGTCCCTTCCTAGACTCTTGCCCACCTCCAGACTATTGGTCTTTGTAGAGTGGGTGTGGTGGGGTGGGAGACACAGTCTTGATGCTGTGCGAGCACTGCTCAGCCAAAACATTGATGTGCTATCAACAGTATTCTAGCAACAAATACTAAGCACAGCACTATATGAGCTGCTCTGGGGAAAGTTAACTCCATCCCAGCTGGACCCAATGCAATCTCCACCACTTATTCCATCCCATGTGTGTCATGTCTAAGTCCCACATACTTTGATATACTTATATGTCTTCTGACCATGCCATTGTGCCTGTTTCTCCTTCCCAAAACCCCCACTTACCAATACTTACAACTTACACTAAATACTTAAAGCATCTTTATATCTTTTCTTCCCTTTTCTTTTTGAAGGCTTCATTGTCTCTTTCCAGGGAGGAAAAAATGTTTGATACTCTTGGACTCATTTGCATGATTTGGTGGTGTATGATGCTATTTCATCCCTTGCATGCTGATATCCAGTGTATGGAGTGTAAGTATGTTTTTACAGATATAATCTGAGAAACAGAGTTTAATTATTCATTTATCAGAGATATTTGCAATTAATCTGGCAGTGGTCATCTTAAGTCTGACAGATACTATCCTCTGCATTCAGTAAGAACAATAGCATATTTTTACTCAACTTACTCTGTAACTCTTTCAGCGGAGGCACAAAAATCACCTATTACAAATGTGAAAATGAATTGGAGAAAAATGGAACTGTCCTGGGAGAGTGGCAAGAATTTCTCTAAGTACAAATGTACCATCATGGACAAGGACATGGAAAGTATACGGAAAGAGGTAAAATTACTTTTTGCTGAGATAAATAATCACACCTTTTCCTTTACCTTTTATCAATTTCAATTCCTTTGAAAAAAATAACTAGTTGCAGTAAATCTATCAGTGATTGCTTACAGTCTGCATCTTGATCTGTCAGGGGCTGTGGAAAGTTTTCACCAATGGCAGGGTGCATTTGCTGCCAGAGGAGCATCCTGTGCCAACCACAGAAAAGAAGTTCTGGCACCAAAGTGGAAAGGAGGCAATAGCCTGAACTGTACCTATGTTGAATCATAAATAGGGATGTAGCTGCTCAAAAAAAAGGGGCTGTGAGACTGCGACTCCTAGAGCATTTAGAGAGACAGAGCAAGAGACCCTTCAAATGAAAAATGAATTCCCCAAACACTGACATGGATTTTCATTATCTCAAGTTCTTCACTTGTTTCCCAGTGAATGGGATCATGCCTGTAGAACAGATTATGTTGTAAACCCACATTATCCAAAGAGAAAAAAGAGGGGTGTGAAAGAGGAAGGAAGAGAGAGAGAGAGAGAGAGAGAGAGAGATTTTATTTAGCCAAGCAAAGCAGATGTATTAGTTAGAAATACATATTACAAAAACATATCACATCTTTATTGAAGATCATAAGTATAATGACATAGGCAACTTTCTTAACACCTGGAGAGGTCAGAGGAGGACTTCTGTTTTGCTTAATCCTTTGATTAAATTCCATTGTGGCTCCCTCATTTATTAACCATCTTCTGTTACATCACTGGGGTGCTATTAGCCTTCTCTAACTGTTGCCCACTGTTGCCCATGTTGCCCCCATCCAAATCCTGAGCTGCAAAGCTTTTTGTAGTTATGCTTTTGATCACTCAGCTCCATTCTATATTACCCTCAAGTGGTAAAGGAGAGAGTTAGCTCTTGAGCGTAAGACACGTACATATGCATGCAAGATTTTTGGCCATATGAACTGAGTTTCTGAGTTGCAATTCCATAGCCAGCATCATTTAACACTAGCAGAGCAAAAAAAAAGATAAATAAAACATCATCATGCTTTTTTTCAGGTGAACAGTCCACTATGCAGGTTTCCAATAGAACAATACATACCTCTGCACAAAGGGGTAGACTTTATCATTGAAGTGCCGAACACAAACATCTCAAAAAAGTGCAACTTTATCCCTGGAGGTAATGTCTCTGGTCTGGGTAAGGTTTCCTCAGCTTGCAGTCTTTTAAAGGTAAACATTGCATTAGAAAATGATTCCTTACACAGCAGATAACTGCTTTATTTTCTGTTAAATTTTTTTTTTTGCAGATCTGCCAGAATTATTTACTCTGTAATGAATGCTTCCACAATTCTGCAAGTATCTGTACTGATACTACAAATCTATCAGTAATTGCATTATCCTCTTTTGTATTATGACTCTAAAATGCCATTAAACTACCGTGGTTTAAGGGTGGATTCAAATAACTGTTCTGGCTGTTACAAATTAACATTAAATGTTAGCACCCATTTCTTTATTAAATGCTTTTCTGCTCACCTGTTGGTGAGTTTGTCAAGAGCGAGAACACAGAGTCAGCTAAAGGCAGAATAGGGGATCAGCGAAACCCATAAAATGGAAGGAGAGGAAAGGAAATCCCAGTGATAAGCAGCTAGGGGCAAACTGAATGGAGCAACTTCATAATCTGGCCCTGTTGTGCACATGCGCGCGCGCACACACACACGCACGCACGCACACACACGCACGCACGCACACACACACACGCATGCACACATGCACCCATTGAGCTGAGGCAACAGTTTATAAAGAGATTCTGAGCCTGCCCCGTGCAGGAGTTAACCAAAGCAAGATTTAGGCAGTTCCTAGGTTCATAATTCCAAACCTGAATAAAAACTTATTGTTTACCTCTTCCTCCGCAACTCAGGGTTCACTAAAATTGCCCCGTCACCAGAGCTCCTGCAGCTGTGCACAACTGGGGTGTTTTAGACTTGACAGAGGTGATGAGATTAGCAGCTGGCTCATATCTGAGCAAAGTGAGCCCTACTCATCTCTTCCTGGGGACACACAGAGGACACACTCTCATGGTGACCCTCAAACCACAAGCCAGGACACACTGCCTCTTAAAACCACTCTCTTGTGGTGTTCCTGCCCAGCTGGCCTTAGCCTCCAAGCATGCAAGTTCCCCAGGATAGTCCATCCTACTTCCACAACGGTGCCTTCAGTACTGGGCACTGAAGGGGGCTGGTGTCAGTAGTGGAGGAAGCCTTCACTCTTCTGTTGAAGTTGGGACACGCCACAGGAAGAAGCATAAAATTGATTGAAGGAGAAGAGAGAATGAGACTGATCATGCTTGCACAGCCTGGCCACGAGGGAGCTTCCTAAGAAACGATGTTCTCACTTCCATGTGCTTTGGAAAAGGAAGAGATCAAGTCACTGTCACCCACATCAGGGTGGAAAGATCTAGCTAGGAGGCTATTTGATCAGAGAGCAGAAAAAAGTCCAACCTTACTTGTAAAAGTCCCAGCTTTTTAAACGCTGCGTGTAAACACTTCAGGAGTGGATTCCTGGGCGTTGATTGCAAAAGGAAAAGTACTCCTCTCTGTAGCACCAAGGATGGTGTTAAAAGGCAATGTACCTTCCTTTACCTGTGTGAATGATACACTCACTCCCAGGTTTCACAGTTCAGAGGCAGTCAAAATAGGGTGCAAGTCCAGCTTTCTCTCAGTTATCATTACTAACTGAAGTGATAACCAGCTGGAGTCACAGGTGTCTAACATAACTAAGCATGAACCAAGATCCTCCAGTTTGGAGCAGTTACACAATTTTTCCTTATCATGGTTATTCCTCTGTTTGCAGGCATGAATGGGTCAGCCGTTGAAAACTTCTCCTGTGTGATATATAACATTTCTCTCATGAACTGCACTTGGCAGGCAGGCAGGGATGCTCCAGGAGATACACAGTATTTTCTCTACTGGCAGAACTCTAGGTGAGTAGGTTTGCTTGAGCCTAGGGAAGTCTGGATTCTCACATTTCCCGTGTTTACCTAAAATACCTTGCTATATACAGAAAGAACAAGGAGATGGAATGTGAGCTTTACATGAAAGATGAAAATGGCAGAAACACGGGATGTAGATTCCAAAATGTGAAGATAGATACTGAACATGCTTACTTCCTCGTGAATGGGTCTAGCAAAGAATCCCTGATCAGGTTCTATGATGAGTACATTCAACTGTATGAAATTGGTAAGTGAATGTTTTTATTTTATTACTGTTTTATAAAATAAGGAAGTGGGAAATTTTCCTCTTAAGAGAAAAGAAGAATAAAACAAAGTCTGTAGCTGTCACAGTATCCTGCACTGTAGGACAGACTTCACTCCTGATAGCTGACAGAAAATAGTTCCAAAAATTAACGAAAACAAGCAAAGGCAGAAGCAGCCTGAAATAACATTTCAAAGAAGTGGTGTGGACATATCCATGGGATCCAAGTGATGAAAAGCAAAAGTCGCTTTTCTGATGGGTTCATTTCTCCATCCCATAATCCCACACTTCTCTGAAAGCCGCAAAAGCTACATATCCTAAAATCATAGAGAAGGTTCAACTTACAACTTGATTTAAATATGTGGGTACCTTTGTGTGAGCCAAGTGTTTAATCTCTCATCTAGATCTGGGACAGGACTCAGTTGCCTAAAAACATGGCACAGGACCTGTGAAAGACCAGGGTACCCCTAAGTGGTCTGAAATGCAGGGTGTGAGACTGACTCCAGCCTGCAGCTGATGCAGGCTGTAAAGTCCAGAGCTCTGCAGCCAAGCACGCCTGCTCTTTTGTACCCAAAACGGCTTTGCAGACATCATGGGCATTATTGATAAAGTCTCTGCTGACTGTAGTGGTTAGACACTTAGGTCACACCTAGTCAACTATATTGTTGGCACTCAAATGCAGACGACTTAATCTTCTATCTGTGTATTACCACATGCACAAAACCTTCTTTTTTTCCTGTGGAGATTCGCATTGGTAATGTGAAATTTAAATGTAGCGGAAAAGGGCACTCTGCTGGTTGTACTACTGAATTACACAAAATCCTTCGTGCTTTTCTTCAGTTACTTCAGATGTCCAGCAACTGAAATTATATTTTCCTAAGTTTTGCTACTGTATTTTACTCCTGTTTAACAGATAACATTTGTTAACACCAGTAGCACACAGTTTTACATCAGTTACCTCAACTTCACTTGTATTTTGCTATGAATACATGAGTGCTAGCTGATTACTGACCATGTCTACATTAATGCTTTCATTTCTTTCCAGAAATACTCACTTGGCCATTAAATGTCACTGTCAATTGTAATACAGATTCAGTGGGTTGCATAATTACATGGCAACCACCCCTTACAAGTCATGTGGAAAAAGTCAAGTGCTTTCAGTATGAAATTAAAATACAAAATAAGGTAAAAACAATTTCTTGGTCTATATTTGGCACGTGCATATCTGTAGTGTGCAAATTTCTGTTTCCTTTATTTATTAACTTCTTTCTCACAAAAGAGAAACTTCTTCCTCCTGTTCCAGCTTTGTTGGTCTCACATCCCACCGCTTATGACCTTATTTCAAACTAATGAGAGGTGCAACGCAGAGGAGAACAGGGAAATGTTATGAAGGGTTCCTGTCCAGACTGGGAGAGCACTTCAGATGCTTTCCTGCATGAGCATGTCTCACAGGAGATGACCGTGTGATGGCAGCCTGCTGTCTCCAATGAGGGTGCTGCTTTGGTGGCAGCCTCCAGCCCAGGCCCCAGGTCATGGTTGCATTGCTTCCTAGGGCACCCTGGCATCAGCCACCCTGATGGCATTTTGCAGATGCTGGAAAGCTCAGCTGCTCCTCAATTTCAACACGTGGGACTGTATTGCTTCCCCACCCCTAAGCCTCCATACCTCTCCTCACATGTGGGTGTGAAATTCAACTTACAGACTGAGACACCTTAATGTAGGAGTCTGCAAAGGAACACAGATCTCCCATAAGAGTCAATGCACATCTAGGGCCCCATGTAGCTAAGCAGTAGGTGCCTCATGCGCCTTACGGTGCTATAGGTACTGGAGGCACCAGAGATACCTGCATAGAGATGGCAGATATAACTCACACCTTTCAGACGGGCCATCAGAGGTAAGGCAGGATACCCCAGAGCAGCTAAAATGGCACTGTATACCTAAAGTTTAAGCAGCTCATTTGCACCCTCCACAGCCTGTGCATTCACAGCACAGGCTGATGACTTCCATCATGTCCTCAGTTGAAAGAGCTCAGCTGACAATGAATAATGGGAAATGTTACTCTATTTTATAATGCAACACACATGGTGGGTGTATTTTCTGAAATGAAACATTCCTTCCAATAACATCACAGAATCACAGAATCACAGAATGT
>NW_010180637.1:285-18032 GCF_000695765.1 Mesitornis unicolor | reverse complement strand
TTCTCTGGAGCTGCCCACACCCTGCTTTCAAAATGATAAACATTTGGAACCAACTCACACCAGAAAGAGTCTAGGACTGGAAGCTGTTGCTGGATATCTCCTTCCCTAGGAAGTGCTTCTGTAGCCAAACAAAGCTTTTGCCTGTTGGCTTTCCTGCTTCGCTAGCTCGTCCATGTTTGCCTCCGATTTCTGTGGCTGCGGCTTGCTGGTCGGAGCCGTGTCTCAAATGGAATCGGTCAAGCTCTTCTCCCACACCAAAGATGCTAGGACTGAAGGCTGTTGCTGGGTCTTATGTTTTCTATGAAACACTTTTGTTGCCCCACAACGCCTGGTGTTCTGGGCTTCTTTTCTTCCCTGGGAATCCAACGTTTGCCACCAGGCTTTCTCTGGAGCTGCCCACAGCCTGGTTTCAAGATGACAAACGTTCGACTCCAACTCACACCAGAAAGGGGCTAGAACTGAAAGCTGTTGCTGGATTTCTCCTTCCCTGCCAAGTGCTTCTGGAGCCAAACAAAGCCTTGGGGTCTGCTGTTCCATGCTTCGCTAGCTCGTCCATGTTCTCCTCCAATTTTGGTGGCTGCTGGTCAGAGCCGTCTCTCAAATGGAAATGGTCAAGCTCTTCTCCCACACCTCATATGCTAGGAGTGAGGGCTGTGTCTGGGTCTTTTCTTTTCTATGAAGCGCTTTTGTAGCCCCACAAAGCCTTGGGATCTGCGCTTCTTTGTTTCCCTGGGAAGCCAACATTTCCCACCAGGCTTTCTCTCGAGCTGCCCACAGCCTGGTTTCAAGATGACAAACGTTGGACTCCAACTCACACCAGAAAGGGGCTAGGGCTGAAAGCTGTTGCTGGATTTTTCCCTCCCTGGGAAGTGCTTCTGTAGCCAAACAAAGGCTTGGACTCCCCTTACCTGCTCTCCTAGCTTGTCCACATTTGCCTTCAATTTCTGTCCATGCTGGTAGGAGCCCTGTCTCCAATGGAAACAGTCAAGCTCTTCTCCCACACCAAAGATACTAGGACTGAAGGCTGCTTCTGAGTTTTATCTTTCATATTAAGTGCTTTTGTTAAGCGCCCACCAACAGCCTTCAGTCCTAGCATCTTTGGTGTTGGAGAAGAGCTTGACCGTTTCTGTTTGAGAGACGGCTCCGACAAGCAGCCACGAAATTTCAAATCGAATATGGACGAGCTAGCAAAACACGGAACAGCACAGCCCAAAGCTTAGTTTGGGTACAGAAGCACTTTCCAGGGAAGGAGAAATCCAGCAACAGCTTTCAGTCCTAGCCTTTTTCTGGTGTCAGTTGAGTTGTTCGTTTCCCATATTACCACGGCTGCTGATAAGAGGTAAAGAATAAAATGTGTGACAATGCAAAAAGGAAACCAAACAACATTTAGGAAAACCTGTCCTTTTCAAACAAGTTGGCTACTGCCAGATTACCCAAGTATACAGTGCCATCACCCCACCTTCAGCAGACCCCTGCAGTGCCTCCAGAACGGTGAGCATGTGGCTGTAAGGGCCTCACAGCAAGCTTAAAATTATTAAAAAGCACCCCCACACCAGAATTCCTGTGCGCAGGAGTGGATTACCTGTGTTTTAGTTACATTCACAGCATCGTGAAGAGCTGCCAGACTTGAGCGTTGGGCCACAAACAGTGAATGTGAAGATGTGCTGCTGACCAGGTCATCCAGCACATCAACCTGGCACTTCAGGCTGTGAAGGGTGCCTTCCGTCTGCTGTTTTCCTCTGTTGAGCATTTCCTCTTGCTTAGACGTGCACTGCCAGAGCTGAGCCTAAAGAAGTCATCGGTTCCCTTTATACTCAGCTGGTGACATTGTCAAGACTGTTTAAACAGTGTTCTAACCTTAAGGGATGCCATGTTTAAAGAGTCTCAAACCACAAGCAGATGGCATTGGGTTTGTGAATTGTTTGACTGTAATTCACCTCCTCCCAGGTCAGAAGTGAGCTCTGTTTGTTTCTGTGGCTTTGAACTGCTTGAAGGGAGAGTAACAGGTATGTTCTAACTAAACTTGGCCATCTCCTGTCCTTAAACCAATCAACTGCAATTTGCTCTGTTGCCACTGTACCACAGGACGATGGAAATGAGGGAATCTCATTGGAATCCTCAAAAATCCAGTTACCTGTGAATTAAAATTATTAATCTTGCTAGAGCATGCAGTTGCTGGGCATTATTTTCCTGTTCCGACCCAGAATACTCCGAGTGTAGAGAGCAGACAGGCCAGAGCTGGAGGAGGATTTCCCCCATGTCCCTAGGGTGCTCAGATAATTCTGAGGAGGGGCCCAAGTGGATGAGGAACAGCCCAAACTGCAGCTCCAGAGCCCAAGCCCCCACAAGCAAATAACACAAGCCACTGTGATTCATCTAGATACAGGTACTTTATTTACAAATATTGAGATTAATAGCATTGTTACATCAAATGAGGAGTACAGCAGTCCAAACAGATCCTTTCTGTGACAGAAATGGGAAGACCTACTGTAACTGACTGGAGTGCAGGTATTGCACCTCAACAAGCTGTAGTCATTACAACATCAACTTCACACCAGCAGCAGGTCATGGTCCCAGGGCAAACCCTTGGTGGTGCAACCTCGGCTCAGCAGGATGCCTTGGTGGTGCAACCTCGGTTAAGCAGGATGCGTTAGCTGTAGATCTTGAACATACCCATCTGCTTACGAGTATTAGTTAAAAAAGGACTAACCAGACAAAACAGAGGGACAGTACACAAGTTACCCAAATCCTATTGTCTGCACATTCCAGTTTTGGCTTTTATTTAACATTGACTGTACAAGACTCTGGTACCACTGGTTACTTACAAGCCTGAACATTGTGTAGTCTTAGTGTCTAGAGAGGGATTTTCATACTACTTTGTATTTGAAACACTGCAGTAAGACTGAAGTTGGACATTTGATCATGAGGAAGCACTGACCCCCTTCTATTTCTAAACTGTGTGACACCTCACGTGAGGTACAAATGTGCTGCACAGAGCCATGCATTTTCACCTGACAACAGCAAATCCCTCATGTGTTCAGTGACACCCGCATGTGTAGTCACCACCTGAAACACCCCCCCTCCACATAGTACAGGCTGTGTCATCCCATGACAGACATACCCAACGGCTTGATGAAAAAGCCCAAGCCTCAAAAGAAACCCCCATATTGTTAAAAATACACCAGCAGTTCCAGATCCCTAGGGAGCAGGCAGTTCAGCCTCTGACCACTCAAAATGTTCAAGGTATAAAAGCGCAAGATGTGAAAGAGGACCAGCCTTGGTGTAGGATGCAAGGCAGGCAATCAAGCACAAGAATGCAAAATGCTTACAGAAGAGAAAAGCGGTTAGCACACAGCTGATTGCACAGAACATGGTCATCAAATGGCAGAGAAACACCACAGTGCAAGGAGCAAGCAGCAAAAATAAGCTGTGGCACTGAGCCACACACACAGAGTGGTTTGAAGAGGCGTAAAAACAGGGGAGCTGCTATTCATCCAAACCTTTTGGTTAAACAGGGCCGAGTTAACAAGAGGGCTCATTTCCAAGTCACCTTCAAGTCAAATCTGACATGATTGAAACCACTTATGCTCCAAGAGAGCTCAAAAAGAAGGTCTTTTTTTTTCTCCACTTGTAAAACCCTACTATACCTGAACCCTATGGCTGTACCTAGTCACAGCCAATATATGCCTCTTAAACAGATCACATCTGAATCATTACTCCAGACAAAAATCACTTACGTTTTTGCACTTGCTTCAAGGAACAAGAAACCTGTTCAGAAACAGAGGTTTAAGAGTCAATGCATTGTACACATCAAACAGCCTTAAGTCACAGCATGACCGTCAGATGATGTGCAAGACATTGCTTTAGTACTAAAATGTATTTTATGACTAAGGGAAGGCATCTGTACACAAGCTGATTTCTAGACCTAAGCACAGTCAAAGTTAAGCCAGACTATTCGAGAGACAGTAGAAGTTTGTACATGGAATTACATTACTTTGGCAGTGTAAGCTTGCAGCTATCAACACTGAGGATTGACTTTAACATTGCTATCTTGTAGGAAATGTAACAGCTCAAGAGAAAAGACTAACTCTGTACTCATAAATACCTACAGGCTTATCCCTTGAGTGTGAGCTACATGGAAAGCTGTCAGAGCCAACAGATGCTGCAAACCCCAAGGCAACATGAATTATTACAAAGAATTGAAGTTAATTCTGTATTAGTCACAACAGCACACATGAAAAATGTTACAGTTTCATCCAAGATGGTAAAACAAAGAATTTGAGAGTAATTCTTATACGTGCTGGCAAAAGAGAACTGCACACCAAGTGCTGCACAGGCTCCAAGAACAGTCACTGCAATCCAGAAAATTTGAAGAGGAAACACTTCTGCCCTAGTAGAGGGAAATCTCACGCAGCCATTGCACAGCACCTTCATCCTCCTCAGGGGACAGACCACTGCCTGTGGCTATACTGGGGAAGAATTCATATCCATGACAGAAAAATGCCCTGTCCTTTACCAAACAAGCCAACAACTTGACTGCCTTCTTTTCTGGCTGTTTTAACACTCCCTATAAAGGTCAAAATTAATGTGCCATTGTGGAAACATCCCATAATTCAAGTTTTCTGAACACACCTTCACATATGACGTTCTCTCTCTTCTCCAGCATGCCCCAATGGCAGGAATATCCAAACCGAGCATCTTCTGACCCAACCCACTTGTTCTTACAAGACATGTAAAGTGCTGCATGCTTTTTAAGGAAAGCTATAAATACAGAAACAATCCTCACAGCTCAATTCAGCTTGATAGCAGACAAGGTGAAACTGGAGGATTACGAGGTATGTAAGCAGAAGTACCAAAAAAAGCTTGAGGAGGCAAATTTATATCTGCAGGTACTTCAAGAGATAGCACTAACTGTACCACTTGTCACAGAAAACAGGGGTGCTACAGACACAGAGCAAGCAAGGTGAAGACACAGAGCACCAAGATGCATCTGGGTTGAAACATCTACGGTGCATTCTGAGGACAGCCGTTAGCTAGGAACTGTTTTTAAAACTAACATTCAGCATCATAAACCTCCAGGTAGGGAACCACTTGTGTGGCTGTGAAATCTGTCCTGCAGAAACCCAGGTGACCCTCTCTTCCTTCACAACGGCAGCTGGCTAAGGAATGCCAGGTACTCCAAGCTACTCAAAGTTTCATGGTTCTGAGCACACGACTAAAATACTCCTGTATACAACACATTTGACTAGCCAAGCTTGTAAGCAGCATCACTGGAGGGGAAGGGAAACTTTTCTTTTCAAGGAACAGACAAACTGGGAGCTCTGTGCAGGCTGTATCACAAACTGAATTTGAAACGAGTCTCTCAGCCAGAATCTTTACTGCAAAATACACATCTCTGTTTGACAAACTACTTTTGCTTGCTAAGATCTGCCAATTGTCATTACACTCCTGAAGTAAAGGAGTCTAACTATGCTATTTCAACATAAAAAAAAACCCTGACACTGCTTTGCAACATAGGCATCAAAATCAGTTCCCACTTCAAAGTGAGTCAGAAAACCAAATGTTGTGCTTGGCAACTAAGTCTGCTAAGAAAGGGGTGGGAATGGAGGAGCAGCTTCAAGCCATGCCTCGTTATGAAAACTTTACCCTCATTCTTACAGTGATATTCAGCCCCTGAAGGAAGTGAGAGATACCACACCCCACCGTGTACAGCCAGGCCTAGCACGCTCTCGCTACAGCTTAAAGAAATGGATTATTAATGGCAATACTGACAGGTAAATCCACTCATACGATGAGTCTTATTGTGCCTGATAGACATAGGAACCAAAAGCTTGTAGAAACAGATACTAAGTTTAAACACAATTTCTGGAATTAAACTAAAACAACTCGACAACCCCAACAACAAAACCAAGCAGTTTGGTATTAATATTGGGTGTTATTCCAAGGGTCACATTACAGATAGGATTCTGAAATATTTCAAGTTATTACTCAAGGCCAGGAATCTTTTCTGGAGAACAGGTGACTTCTTTAAAAAAAAGACAACAAAATAAACTTTGAAGCATCCAAATTCCAATAAAGACAAGGAGGAATCCAAACTGTACTCAGATCTTGGAAGAAAACTGCTATTCCAGAAGGACTCTGTGCTGAAGGGGGGAAATAAATGCAACAAACTAAATACAGAATCCATGGTGAGAATTTGGCCTTCAAAAAACTTAATCTCAGCATTTACTACAGATGAAGGAAACCTAGGCAAGAATAGAGCACAATAGCATTCAGTAAACAAAAAATATTAGCTTCATGTGAATGCAAGGGGTTAATATACGTCGATGGCATCAGCCATCTGTAGAAACTGGAGGTGCACCTCCACTTCACAGCCCTCTGTTCCTGACCCAGGAATCCTAAGAATCCCAGTATGGGAGGGTTGGGGTCTTTCTCTACAGAACAGCGGGTGAAGAACTTCAGGACCAAGAAAGTCACACAGAGGTTTACACAACTTAACCTTCAGCCACTGACATTACACAAGATGACATCAAAGTCAACCAACCACAAATTTACTGTTAACAGAAAGCAAAAGAAGTTTAGCCTGGATGCTCAGTCTACCTGTCACCCTCCTTCTGGGAGTGTCTGCCAACTTACAATAAGTTTTGACTGCCCTTTCAGACGTAACACTTCCCCAGAAATCAGAGCATTATTTTGGGATGGCAACAAGCCAGAGGCCCATGCTTCACTAGACACAGATTTCTGCTAGTTTCAAAACCTGTACAATTCATTTCTGTATTACAGTTAGGACTAGAAATTTTACCATGAACAGTGTCACCACCATCTCTTTTCCATGTAAGAACTTCTCCCTTAGAGGCTTCTTTTTATTTATGAAAACGTTAAAGATGACCTTAGTGAGATACCAGTGACACCTACATTTTCCTCTAATCAACAAGCACTACACAAGTATTTTGACATCTCAATGAAGCCTCATTTCAAGTATCAGTACACCTCTGTACAAATGGAGATAAGGCTGATCCACGTGGATTGCTGTAACATTCTTTATCAGTATAACGTAACTGTAAATATCATATCCAGCTTTTGTGAGACCCATGCAGTTCCTTCCAGCTCAACTTAAGGGTACAGTCAGTTTTAACTCTTCATTAGATATTGTTTGCAGAGACATTTCATAGCTTTATGCTCAGGAAGAAGCAGGTATGTTATCAGAAGACAGCAGAACCTGTATGCACAGGTTTTATTAGACAATGGATACGGTTAATGCCATCAGCTGGCCAATCATCACAGAAATGGTACCTCTGAAAAGAGCTACCAGCTTCAAACTCAGGACTGTGGAATTATTACAGGTTCCCCTTCAAAATACACCACCCTGCAGCCAGATGACCACTGTTTAGTTAGTCTGAGGCAAGAGGCATCTCGTTTTTCATCTGGCCATCCAGGTGTTCTTTCGGTCATTCCTCAAGGATATGCAATAGGAAAGGATATCACAGTTAAAGTCCCGTTTCTGCCTATAAAAGGTAATGCCATAAAATGATTCATTCCATAAACGGAAACAACTTTTAAAGAGCTATCAGTTTTTTCACTTGGAATAACATATTAATTGCATAGACAGGGAACTGTATACAACCAACCCAGGGTAGGGTACATTGCTGGACACGCATGGTGCTGGTACTGCTCTACCAGCAGTAGAACCAAATAAAGGACACTTGATTGGTAAATATTGTTTGTAGAATAGAATGGGTATTTTCTGGGTAAACTGATAACTTCTTATAAATATTGATAATTATGATTATTATTAGCATTATTGTAGTAACTATTGCTGTCAGTTTTAAAGAATTGTTAGAATTCTTAAATTTAAATTAATGATTTTATAACAGTTCTTTAAATTCTATCTCCCAGGTAATGGTTCACCTAGAAACCAAGGAATATCTGGCTCTACTAAAACATAGATGATACTTATACTCACACATTGGCCAATTATAACATATAAGTGGTTGAATTGTGACTCAGGTCACGGGGTGGAATGTAAGGATTGTCTGGCTCATAGTTCAAACAGGTTTCAGTAATGTCCAGAGCACCAGGCAACTCACGGGGGGTTGCAAGAGTGACTCAGCCTCGGATTGCCTTGAGGCCCTACATCTGCAGAGACGACCCATGGGGAGCTGCATAGATAGCTCAGCCTTGAGTTGTCTGATAAGTCCAAGACTAAAACAGGGTAGTATTGCATCATTCAAAGAACCTAAACCTGAGCTGAGCCTTGAAATTCCCCAACAAATAGTATGCCCTGAGTCCCAATCAAACCACTATTAAATTGCCGGAAAGTAAAACAAAGTAAGCTGGAGGATGTCTGCCTGACCCCAAGGGACCAAACAATACAAAGATATGCAAGAGATAGAGCATACAGAAGGGAACAACATCCATGAATAAACAAAGATAAGGACAGGCACTGCGGAAGAAACAACCACCCAGATGGTCTAATCTACTCAGACATGCCCCTGCCTGCTCTCCTGTACACCAGGGGATAAAAACCCCAAAGTTCAGGCTAGAAATTGGGAATTACTTCTCCAGCCATGGAGTGATGAGAACCTTTCCCCCTTGGTCAGAGTTCTGGCCAAGGTAACTTACATGGGAGCCCTTACCTGGAGGGGTAAGTGAATATTTGGCAGGTTTTAAGTTTGTAGACACAGGTGATTGACTAACACATGTGTGGTATTCTGAGTTGTTTGTGAGTTGGGACAGTGTGTTCCATGAATGGTCTGGGAGTTGTAATAGTGAATTTTGTGAGTAGCCTGGGAGTTGTTGTGAATTGCTTATGAGCAGCAACAGTGAGTTTTGTGAGTTGTCTGCGGTCTGTCATGAATTGCCTGTGGGCTGTAATAGTGCATTTTGTGACTGCTGTAGTTACAATAGTGCATTTTGTGAATCTCTTGTGGTTGTAAATAGTGTAGTCTTACTTTTTAAAACTGCAATAGGACATTCTCCATTGTGTCCATAAACCTGCAATAGTGACGTACTGGACCTACACATGTTGTTCAAATAAATTGTTAAATTTGAACTCTGCAGTAGAGTCTCTTTTCGTCACAGCATCCAATGCAATCCCATCCAACAGTGCCATCCAACACTCCAATGCAATGCTATCCAACGACCCAATGCAACAGCCCAGTCCAATCCTGTCCAACGATCCACTGCCATCCCATCCAACAGTCCAATCCTATCCAACAACCCAATACAGTCCAATCCTCCTATGTAGTCCAATCCAATCCAAGACAATAATGCCATCCAATAATCCAATTCAATACAATACGATTCAATCCAATAGACTGATCACATAAGCCAAGACAAACAACTCATCTTTTCTGGGACCAATTACCAGGATCCAGGCGCTACTCCTCCAAAGCTGCTTGTAGCACCTGCAAAATAAAAAAAGCAAAAGGCACATGCTGAGATACTGCCCAAAACCACAGCCAGCCCGCACCCCTTGCCATCTCTCAATCCTTTACCTCAGTTGCTCACCTGCCTTGCCCCTGCCGCTTTCACGTCACCACGTTCAGCCTTGTGCACCACCTGTAAGACGCACAAAACAAGGGAAGGTCACAACTTCACCCACAATACGACACCTGAAAGTTAACCGATACTTAAACACACCAGTCACGGCTGAACTTGCTCGAGTCACCTCCTCCACCGGGATATCCCGCTTTGCTCACCAATTTGCGCCTGCAGGATAAAGAAAGATCATCGTAAACCAAGCAACTGATCATAAGGCAACCGGTCGCATCTTCCGTTCAAAGACAGGGGCCAACCCACCATCCAACGGCACTCAACTTCCCACCCCTCCATCGCTGCGGGCACACAGCTCATCCTTCTGCCTCTGAAAAAGCAATCTCAAACAAGTCACCTGGATCCTGAGGAAGAAACCAAATCCATGCAATAATCCAAGAAAAAAAGTAATTCAGTCCAATAATCTGAGATTCAATACCCCAGTCAAAACCACTACATTAATTGAAGAGGCAGCAATGCCATGCCACGCCAGAGGCAGCAACACAAGAGGCAATAATACAATACATTACATTAACCAAGACGGAATAATTCTATACAATACACTAATCCAAGAGGCGCTAATCCAATATAAGACATTAATCCAAGATGCAATAAAACAATGCGATGGAATGCATAAGAGACAGCAATAATTCAAAGCAAAAGAGCAATAAATGAGGCAATAATATGAATGCAAAACAATACAATGCAAAACAAGAGAAAACAACTCAATGAAAAAGGCAATAATACAACACAATACAAAGCAAACTAGGAAGTAATAATAAAGGAAGCAATAATTCGATGCAACGCAAAGCAACATGAGAGGCAATAATGCAATACAATACAATGCAAGACAACAGGCAATTATAGAACAGTCAATAATTCAGTATAATACAACACATAGCAAGAGGCAATAATTCAATCCAGTCCAGTCATGCAAGAGGCATTAATATAATAAATCAAACCAAGAGACAATAATACAATGCAATTAAATGTCAGAGAGGCAATAATAAATGAGGCAATAATTCAATGCAATCCAATCCACTGCAAAGCAAGAGGCAACAATCCAGTCCAACTATCCAACTCAAACACACACCTCACCTTTTCTGGGACCAAATTACCAGCATGCAGCTGCTACTCCTACAAAGCTGCTTGAGGCACCTGCAAAATTCAAGGCCAAAGGCACATACTGAGGTACTGCCCAAAACCACAGCCAACCTGCACCCCTTGTCATCTCTCAATCCTTTACCTCAGTTGCTCTCCTGCCTTGCATCTGTCACTTCACCATCACCACATTCAAGCTCGTTCAGAAACTGTAACACACACATGACAAGGGAAGGTCTCAACTTCAGCCACAATGTGACACCTGAAAGTTAACCGATGCTGCAGCCCACCAGTCACAGCTCACCTTGCTTGAGTAGCCTCCTGCATCCCTATACTGCTTCACTCACCACTTTGCAACTGCAGAATAAAAGAAGATCTTCCAAAACAAAGCAGCTGATCATAAAGTGACCGGTCTCATCTTCCCTCCAAAGACAAGGGCCAACCAACCTTGCAACGGCGCTCAGCTTTCCATCCCTCCATCGCCGTAGGCACACAGCTCATCCCTCTGCCTCTGAAAAAGCAATCTCAAACAAGTCACCCAGATCCATAGGTAATAATCCAATCCAAGAAGCAGAAACACAACTCAATCAGCAATAAAATCCAGTGCCACATTCCCATCCAGTCAAACAACGCAGTACCAGCCCATCCAACATTCCCGTTCAATTAAACAATGCAACCATAGCCAACAGTCCAGTCTGATCCACCTACGTAGTCCAATCCAACTCAAGACAATAATCCTATCCAATAATCCAATTCAATTCAATTTAATCCAATAGACCAAACGACATAATCCAAACTAACACACACCTCACCTTTTCTGGGACCAATTACCAGGATGCGGCTGCTATTCCTCCAAAACTGCTCACAGCATCTGCAAAATATTAAGAAAAAGGCACATGCTGAGATACAGCCCAAAACCACAGCCAGCCTGCACCCCTTGCCATCTCTCAATCCTTTACCTCAGTCGCTCGCCTGCCTTGCCCCTGCCACTTTCACACCCCACCCCTCCCACGTTCAGCCTTGTGCATCACCTGTAAAACACACACAACATGGGAAGGTCACAACTTCACCCCCAATGCAACACCTGAAAATTACATGAGACTGCAGCCCACCAGGCACAGCTCACCTTGCTCAAGTCGCTTCCTGTGCTGATATCATGCTTCGCTCGCTGCTTTGCACCTGCAGAATAAAAAAAGATCATTCAAAACCTAGAGGCTAATCATAACACAACCTGTCTCATTTTCCCTCTAAAGACACAGGCCAACCCACCTTCTAATGGCACTCAGCTCCCCATCTCTGCATCGCTCCTGGTATACAGCTCGACCCTCTGCCTCTTAAAACGCAATATCAAGGCACCCGGATTCTGAAGCAATAATCCAATCTCATCCAACAATCCCATCCAATCCACCTATGCAGCCCTGTCCAATACACAACAATAATCCCAATCCAGTAATCCAATTCACTCCAAAGACACGGGCTGACCCACCTTCCAACAGCGCTCAGTTCCCCGCCTCTCCATCGCCACAGACACAGAGCTCATCCCTCTGCCTCCGAGCAAGCAATCTCAAACAAGTCACCTGGATCCTAAGGCAATAATCCAATTGAATAAAATACAATCCAATGCAATCCTGTCCAAGAAACCGAGGCAACAATCCAATGCAATCCCATCCAAGAGTCAAACAGAACAATGCCATCATGCCAAACATTCCAATCCTATCCAATCCAACAGTCAAATGCAAACCTGTCCAGTAGTACAATCCAACAATGCAATGCAATCCTTCCCAACAGTCCAGTGCAATCCAACAATCCAACACAATCTAGTCCAAAAATCAAATGCCATCCCATCTGACAATTCAATGCAACAATCCAATGCCGTCTTGTCAAACAATATAACCCAGTTTAATCCCATCAAACAATCCAATGCAATCCCATCCAACAGTGCCATGCAACATTCCAATGCAATGCTATCCAACTACCTAATCCGGCAGCTCAGTCCAATCCTGTCCAACAAACCAGTACAGTACAGTCCTCCTATGTAGTCCAATCCAATCCATTTATATAGACCAATCCAATCCAGGAAAATAATCCCATCCAACAAACCAAATCAATACAATTCAATGCACTTCAATAGACCAACCACATAATCCAAGACAACAAACACCTCACCTTTTCTGGGACCAATTACCAGGATGCAGCTGCTACTCCTCCAAAGCTGCTTGCAGCACCTGCAAAATTCTAAGAAAAAGGCACATGCTGAGATACTTCCCCAAACCACAGCCAGCCCACACCCTTTGCCATCTCTCAATCCTTTACCTCAGTCACTTGCCTGCCTTGCCCCTGCCACTTTCACATCACCATGATCAGGCTTGGGCACCGCCTGGAAAATACAGACAAGGGAAAGTCACAACTTCACCCACAACACGACACCTTAAAGTTAACTGATACTGCAGCCCACCAGTCACAGCTCACCTTGCTCAAGTCACCTCCTCCACCGGGATATCCCGCTTTGCTCACCACTTTGTGCCTGCACAATTAATAAGATCATTCAAAACCAAGCAGCTAATCATGAAGCTATCGGTCTCATCTTCCCTCCAAAGACACGGGCTGACCCACCTACTAATGGCACACAGCTCATCCTTCTACCTTTGAAAAACCAATCTCAAACATGTAACCAGCTACTGAGACAATCCAATCCAATCAATACAATGCAAGAAGAAAACACACAATCCAATCAGCAATGAAATCAAATGCAACAATCCAATGCCACCTCGTCCAACAAGACAACGCAGCAATCCAATACCACCCTGCTCAACATTCCCATCCAATCCAACAATCCAATGCCACCTCCTCCAACAAAACAATGCAGCAATCCAATGCCATCCTGCTCAACATTCCCTTCCAAAAATCCAATGCAACCCTCCAACAAGGCAAGGCAATGCTGTCCAATAGTCCAAGCTAACAAAATAATCCAATGCAATGCTGTCCAAGAGTGCATTCCAATCCAACACAATGCTATCCAACAGGCTAAACAATGCAATGCAATCCCGCCCAAAAACCCAATGCGATCCCATCCAACAGTCCAGTCCAATCCTCTCATGTAGTCCGATACAGTCCACTTATGTTGTCCAACTGAATTCAATCCAATAATCCCATTCAATCCAATAGACGAGTCACATTATCCAAACCAACACACCCCTCACACAAAAACTCACTCTGACCATATAATCCATGACAAACACCTCATCTTTTCTGGGACAAATTACCAGGACACGGCTGCTACTCCTCCAAAAGCTGCTTGCGGCACCTGCAAAACAGAAAGCTAAAGGCACATGGTGAGATATTGTCCAAAACCACAGCCAGCCTGCACCCCTTGCCATCTCTCAATCCTTTACCTCAGTCACTTGCCTGCTTTGTGCCTGCCGCTTTCACGTCACCATGTTCAGGCTTGTTCAGCAACTGTAAAACACACAAAACAAGGGAAGGTCACAACTTGACCCACAGCACGACAACTCCAAATTAACCAGCACTGCAGCCCACCAGTCACAGCTCACCTTGCTCAAGTTGCCTTCTGTGCCAGTATCACACTTTGCTCGCTGCTTTGCGCCTACAGAATAAAAAAAGATATTCCAAAACCTAGAGGCTAATCATGAAGCAACCTGTCACATCTTCCCTCCAAAGACACAGGCCGACCCACCTTCCAAGGGCACTCAGCTCCCATCATCTGTGGCTGCTAGTACAACACCCGTCCCTCTGCCTCAGAGAAAGCAAACTTACAGAAGACACCTGCTCCTAAGACAAAAACCCAATCCAATCAATACAACCCAAGCAGAAAAGACAATCCAATCAGCAATAAATCCAATCCAATAATCCAATGCCATCTTGTCCAACAAGACAATGCAGCAATCCAATGCTATCCCATTCAACATTTCCATACAAAAATCCAATGCAACCTCGTCCAAAAGTCCAGTCCAATCCATGACAGTAATCCCATCCAGCAATCCAATTTCCTCCAAAGACACGGGTCGACCCACCTTCCAACGGTCCTCAGTTCCCCGCCTCTCCATCGCCGCAGACACACAGCTCATCCCTCTACCTCTGAGCAAGCAATCTCAAACAAGTCACCTGGATCCTGAGGCAATAATCCAATTGAATAAAATACAATCCAATGCATTCCTGTCCAACAAACCAACGCAACAATCCAATGCAGTCCCATCTAAGAGTCAAATAGAACAATGCAACCGTGCTAAACATTCCAATCCAATCCAACAGTTGAATGCAAACCTGTCCAGCCATCCAATCCAACGATGCAATGCAATCCTGCCCAACAGTTCAGTGCAATCCAACAATCCAACACAATCCAGCCCAAAAAAAAAAAAATCAAATACCATCCCATCCAACAATCCAATGCAACAATCCAATGCCGCCTTGTCAAACAATATAACCCAGTTTAATCTCATCCAACAATCCAATCCAATCCAATCCCATCCAACAAACCAACACAGTCCAACTCACCTATGTAGTCCAATCCAACCCAAGACAACAATCCCATTCAATAGCCCAATTCAATCCAGCAGACAAAAAGGCAATAATTTAAATCAATACAATGCAATTCAATGCAACAGATCGATCACATAATCCAAGTCAACAAACACCTCACCTTTTCTGGGACGAATCTCCAATCCCATCCAACAAACCAACACAGTCCAACTCACCTATGTAGTCCAATCCAACCCAAGACAACAATCCCATTCAATAGCCCAATTCAATCCAGCAGACAAAAAGGCAATAATTTAAATCAATACAATGCAATTCAATGCAACAGATCGATCACATAATCCAAGTCAACAAACACCTCACCTTTTCTGGGACGAATCACCAGGATGCAGCTGCTACTCCTCCAAAGCTGCTTGCGGCACCTGCAAAATAAAAAGAAAGGCACATACTGAGGTACTGTCCAAAACCACAGCCAGCCTGCACCCCTTGCCATCTCTCAATCCTTTACCTCAGTCGCTCGCCTGCCTTGCACCTGCTGCTTCCATGTCATCATGATCAGGCTTGTTCAGCAACTGTGAAACACACACAAGGGAAGGTTACAACTTCACCCAAAACACAACACATGAAAGTAAACCGATACAGTAGCCCACCAGTCATGGCTCACCTTGCTCAAGTGTCCTCCTGCACCGATATCCCGCTTCGCTTGCCGCTTTGTGCCTTGTCGTGATTTAGGCCCAGTGCATAACTTGAGCACCATGGTGCCCCAAAAAAGGCCTAGTCAAAATAAGGACTGGGAGGGCTTCTCACCACTTAAAAGTGTCACAGGCAAAAGACAGACTCATCATAAGGAATAAAAACAAAACAGTTCTAATTTGTTACCAACATCAGAGTAGAACAATGGGAGACACAACCAGATCTTAAAAGTCAAAACACCTTCCCCCCTCCCTTCTTCCCAGGCTCACCTTTTGTTCCCGGTTCCTTCACCTTCCCCCTCCCCCTTTGCCTTGAGGCACAGGGGGATGGGAGTGGGGGCTTGCAGTCAGTTGTCATGCCATGTGTTCCTCAGGAGTAGGAAAATAAACTCAGCCCAATGTCTCTCTTTCTGCTTCCATGTGCCTCCCCTTCACATAGGGGAAAAGGTCCTCAACAGTCCAATCTGGGTCTGCCCGTGGTCACAGTTCCCTCACACATGAACTGCTCCAGCACACACTGGCCCCAGTCACGGCTTCTCTGCAGGCCAGTCAACCTGGCTCTTGCCACAGATTGCAAAAGGAGAACCTGGGTTCTGTGTCGTCCTCCTCCCTCTCCTTTCTTTTCTTCAACCAGCTTTGGTGTTCTTCAAAAGTTGTTCTTGAGCCTTATGTTCCTACTGCTTTATTAATAAGTGTTAAAACCCCATATACAGATGCTGACCTTACACCCTGCAAGATGATCTCAGCATTAGTCCAATGAAAAGTTATGATATCGGCAACTTGCTCAGCATTGAACAAGTCTGGTAAAAAAAAAAAAAAACAGCAAACCAAAAAGAAGGTTCCATCTTCAATAAAGTCTGAAATTCAAGTAAAATACAATAAACCTACAATTACAGAAAAAAAGTAAGAAAGAACCCCAAAACGAAACCAAACAAAACCAGTAAAAACACATACTATGCATGTCAAAACACCCCTGCCCAAAGAGCTGAGCCAGCTCCAAGCTGCCTTCAGCTGAAGGAACAGCAGAGCACTGAGACCAGAGCAGCCCAGGAACAGAATAAGCTCCCTGGACAGAGGCTGTGGCCCAAGGGGGTCTGCTCCTGCCTCCAGATCTTCTTAGACAGAACATACAGCAAATAACAACAATAAATGTTGGCACAGAGAGAAAAAAAAACACCAGGGAAAAGAGCACACAAGTAAAAAGTGAAGGACTCACCATAGAGCTCAAGCAAAACCTGGACCCTCACTGGCTGGCCCAGCTCCACCTGCAGCCTTTTAAATCATCAGCTCCCACCCTCACTCATGGCTCCCACCTGGGCTGCCCCAGCCCCACAGCTGCTGACTGTGGGGAGCGGCCCCAGCCCCACAGCTCCTCCCCACAGCAAACAGACACCCAATGAGAGCAGAGACACAGAAGGAAACTTTCTGAAAAGGCAGTGCTAAGGAAGGACAAAAAATAATACAAAAATAAAGACACTGACCTGGATAAAAGTAGACATATAACGTTTAAAATCAACAAGAACTTGGAGAAATCAAGAAAAAGAAATAGAGACACAAAACCATGCAACATTAATTTTGCAATCAAAGGTGTTCAAGACAGGCAGAAAATAATTTAAAAATAGGTATAGAGGACTAGAAAAAAACAAAAAGAGATGTAGAAAGTAAATCTAAAAATTGACAGCACCAAGAACAGACAAGACATAATAAAAAAATAATGACACCAAACAGGGAAAAGATACATAGAAACATTGTTTAAAAATGACAGCACTAATGATAGAAGAGCAAACTGAAAAATAAACACTGCAAAGAAGAGAAAAGCAGACAAAAAGAACATTTTAAAAGCAAAAGCAATTTGGGAAAAAAATTAAGAACAGGGACATCAGAAGTTGACCAGCACGTACAGAAGAGAACATAGAACTCACTGAA
>NW_010180637.1:0-212 GCF_000695765.1 Mesitornis unicolor | reverse complement strand
ATGCCCCTCCGCCGCGAGGATTCCCAGCGGCTCACACACGTGGCTGACAGAGGCACTGAGCTCCCGGCACCGCGTCCTGGTGTCTGCTGTCGGGGACAGCTCAGAGGGATCCTTCCTCGCTGCAGGCACCAACCACTCCTTATTGGAGGCACCAGCCTACGGGAACCCCTTAGATTCTCTACTCGGCCCATTCCCCTTCCTCAGCTTCCTCA
>NW_010180636.1:57703-70220 GCF_000695765.1 Mesitornis unicolor | reverse complement strand
GTAACCAAGTTAAGCATCAATTCAAAAATAATAAAAAAACCTACACTTCTGAGTAGCTTGAGGACAATTTAACTTACGTCTAAAAGGTGACTTTGGCCATTGATTTATTTCTGGACCCAATTTGATAAGTAACCAAGTTAAGCATCAATTCAAAAATAAAAAACCTACACTTCTAAGTAGCTTGAGGACAATTTAACTTACGTTCAAAAGGTGACTTTGGCCTCTGATTTATTTCTGGACCCAATTTGATCATTTTGGACAAATTCTGGATGTTTGTAAGTCATGCATGTTATGTCTGCTATCTCTACAGGTGACATGCAGAATACAAATACTATAAAAACATCAAGCTGAATTTTAAGACACAGGATCTGAGAATGGTTCTAAGTTTCAGATTATTTCAAAGAGAAGTACACGAGTTACCATAAATACAGTGCACAGCAGATAAAACATCCAAAACTAAGGATGCTCAAGTCTGGCTTCAGTAACTATAGAAATTCTGATAGATCACAACAGTGTATATTCCTAAACATTCTAATTGCATTAAAGATCTAATACTTATGACTCAAAATTCTGATAGATCACAACAGTGTATATTCCCAAACATTCTAATTGCATTAAAGATCCAATACTTATGACTCGAACTACAAAAGAATTAGTATTGTACTTGCTACAAGTTCAGAAAGTGGATATTTAAAAAACTAACTAAAAATGTTCCCAGGATCTTCTATGAGTATATTTACATATGTATGACTTATTAATGTATCATTACAATATGCTAATGATTGAGAATTAATACATTACTTGGAATTATTCTTTATTCTTTATTAATTTAGCTTTTTTTTGCAAATTAGTTTCGTCAAAATGATCAGGAATACAATGGGAAATTCAAAGTAGGTATTTACACATCAAAAACCATCCTTTGATGCTTTATTTTTTTCCTAATATCAGTTAGCTAAGCTACATGAAATTCAAAGTAGGTATTTACACATCAAAAACGATCCTTTGATGCTTTACTTTTGCCTAATATCAGTTAGCTAAGCTACATAATACCGTAAGTGTTTGGTTATTTATACAGCCAGGAGTATTCTATGACAATAACGGGTTCATGGTTGGAGCTATAAAAGATAAGCAAAAGACCCCAACTATAAAAGCACGTTACAGACTCATCTAGCTAAGGAGTGGCTGACAAAGTTCATCCACACCCTGCAGTTATGCTGCTTTACATAAAAGCACGTTACAGACTCATCTAGCTAAGAGTGGCTGACAAAGTTCGTCCACACCCTGCAGTTATGCTGCTTTAAGAAATCCAATGGAATACAAAATATACAGAAACATTTTTGGACTCTACAACAACGTTTGCTGAAACTTTTGAAGTTGTGAGCATCAACAAATAAAAGCAAGGACATTTTGGGTTGTCTGGACAGAAATGACAAATAGTTCAAACTTTCTGCAGCTGAAATTTCTACTACTCAAGGAAACAACTGCTCTGGAGAAGGTAGCAGTGACAATTTCTAATTCACAAGGAAGAAGTGTGCACATCACTGAATAATGTGTTCTATTTTGGAGACGTCCAAATTGTAGAAAGTGGGAGTTGCTTCCAGACAAACATCCCTCTACCTGCTATGCCAAACACTGATGAAAACTGTATCTATTTGTCATTTTACATGGAAAGTAATCTGAGCTGGAAGGGAACCATGGTGCAGCCTGGCTAAACACTCAATCTCAGCCGTCAGAACAAGGATCCAAGAGCATAGCAAGCAGTGCAGCTACTCTGGAGTTTAGTTCTAGCCTGAATACTCTTCTGTGCACCCATCCTGCACTGTACCCTTGCTAAATGTCCAAATGAGCCAAAAAAAAGCAGTCTGAATAACACCAAAATAACATGTGTACGTGTACATACATGCACGTGCATACATATAAAAATAGTATAAAGATATAAAAAGGACATAAGCACATTAAGTTTTTAAAAGAGTTTAAGCACCTAATATATGAATACATGCTTCAACTTTATTACTTAAGTAGGAATCCTAACTGACTGAAAACATATAAAAGCTTTCTGAAAATAGTAAAAGCTGTGGTTCAGAAAATACAGGATACATACCTTCTCATAGAGTTGTATTCAAGACAGATAATGTTCCATGTTCTATCTACCTCAGAGGAATCGTGTGAAGCTTAAACAGCACATATAAATTTTTCATAGTGTGCTGATGGAAAACAAGCTGCGAGAGGAAGCATAAAGAATTCCAAAACTAGTATATAGTTGATATAAGTCTGATATATATAACTGATAAATATCAGGTTGTCCTTTGTAGTGGTCTCTAGTTAATATTTAAGGAAAAAATAACAGTAATAGGAAAATCAAGAAGCTCTTTCCTGAAAAAGTTCACAGGTTTAAGAACCCCTCACATGCAAAAGCGGCAAATCTGCGGATTTACAAAGCTGCAGTCACATAAGCCAGTGAGCAAACTGTTCAGTATCTAGTTTTCAAGCACATTGGGCTCATTCATTCTGACATCTGTTGGTAGCTCTCCTCCCAACAAATCTGGTGAGAAATAATGTAGCAACATGTAAGAGCAGAGGAAAAAAGAACACACAGAAAATGACCGACCGAAGGAGCTGAACTACACACTTAGAGCAAAGCTCACTGCATGTCTCCCTCTTTTATTTCTAGAAAAAGGGGAGTGACAAAATGAGAAAAGAAATCAAGAATAAATGTGCCAACTTAGGAAAGAAAAAATATCTTTTACTGAAATTTTAACTCTAATTCGTTTCTTGAGAAGAAGAAAAGAGGGAATAAATAGGTAAATAGGGAAATTCTTCAGAACTTTTCCAATTTTCTATAACTTCTGTATTGTTTTTTCCTTTTAATTCTAATCAGCAACATCCCTTGTGAAGTTATTTACAGTTCCTTACCAGTTATGAATAAAAGACTACGCTCTGAAGTATCTTTCTATTTACATCAGTATCTCTGCAGACAATATTGTTATTCTCTACTTGAGCTATTTCCAAATCAAAGTGAACGTATATCCAGTCCTCACTAGTAATTTAAAAATGCTCCACTCATGTGTGCCAGGTTTTATATATTTTGGAACATATGCCAAAAAGTGGCTGCTTAAGACAGGGTGTTTTAGGAGAGGAAATTGTGTGAGAAAGAAAATGAATAAAACAATCACAAAAATATTTTCTTCTTCTGATTGAATTTTTATCTCATCTCATTATCATGCATTTGGTTATTTTTTTTCTAAAGCCAGTGATACTGAATGCCAATAAGATTATGTTGGTGCAGCTCCAGCCCACCACATAATTTAAGAGACTTGCACACATATGTTTTAAATAAAAGAATCTGTTATGTCTTGAGAGTATTTCAGGGCTGGGCTAAAGACTAATCTGAAAATCATAAAATACTACAGAAAAATGTGACTGGTGCCAGATGATAAATTACCTAAATTATTCACTGTTGCTCTTGGAAAGCTCTACTTTAATCTGCTGCCATACCTGGGTATTTGTTGGCCATGCTACTATGGCTATGATCAGTGAAGTCAAAACCAGCACCTTAAAGGCAGTCATTGAAAATAAGTTTGCTGTAACAGTGGAACAATGATATGAGAACTAGTGCAGGAAAGGGTTTTCTTATCATTTGATGACAAAACCTATCATGAGCATAGTTAAGTTTATTGCCAGTGTTCTGTGCTTCCAGAAAGCAAAGTTCACTGTCACTCAAGCATCTGAAAAACAAGGATTGAAGAATTAGAGTACTTCAGATTTATACATCTGAAAAGATGTATTGTCTAGATACATCTAGAAGATGTACTGTCAGGATAAAAACGGAAGCAACCTTAACTCTGCCCCTTCAAGTGGCCACTTGAAACAGTCACTACAGTCATTATTGCAGCTCCGGGTCATGGAGAGATCTGCTGCATTGAGAATGAGATCCACAGAGCAATGTGAAGACTCTAACTGTGACAGGGAGAACTCATCTGAAAACTCTGCTCACCATTTTACCTTCCTGAAGTTGTCTGTGCCAAATGAAACATATATATTTAAATTAAATAAATGTAGTTGTATTTTGACATGGATATACCAAATTCACTGCTTTTATAAAAGTGTAAATGCTAAATAAATATTTCTGAACCTATTACTATCCTGGGAAACAAGTTAATCTATATATAAGCATAAAATGACATTACTATAATTATAATGACACACTATAAGAAGGATGTTGAGATTCTGGAGCGTGTTCAGAGAAGAGCCACAAGGATGGGGAGGGCTCTGGAGAACAAGCCTTATGAGGAGTGGCTGAGGGAACTGGGGCTGTTTAGCCTGGAGAAGAGAAGGCTGAGGGGAGACCTCATCACCACCTACAACTGCCTCAAGGGAGCTTGTAGAGAGGTGGGTGCTGGTCTCTTCTCCCAGGTGATGGGGGATAGAACAAGGGGAAATGGCACCAAGCTGTGCCAAGGGAGGTTCAGGTTAGAGATAAGGAGGAAGTTCTTTACTGAGAGGGTCGTCAGAAGCTGGACCAGGCTGCCCAGGGAGGTGGTGGAGTCACCATCCCTGGATGTATTTAAAGAGCGGGTAGATGAGGTACTTAGGGATATGGTTTAGGGGGTAGACAGGAACGGTTGGACGTGATGATCTCGGAGGTCTTTTCCAACCGAGCGATTCTGTGTGTGATTCTGTGTGTGATACTACAGCTATATGTAAATATCTACTAAGACATTACATGATCTTTCATAATGCTGATAGCAGAAAACGGTGACATAAAAGGAAGTGTATTGTTTCTGTTGGTGAACTGTAGCACCCAAAAACTTGTTTTAATGTTAGTCCTCAATTTAACCAGAAGTACTGCTATTAAAGTCAATACTATTTGGAATCCTTTATAGGTAAATATAGGGAAACATGTTTACACCAGATCTTTGCACACAAATGCTCAAAATGGCTGGAAACATATGAAAGCCATGTACTCTTTTATTTAATAAGAACAGAAGAGTGTTTACTTCTTCAGCTAAAACATTCTGCAGTTAAAGCAAATCACTAAGTGATATGGAAGCTACTTTATTTTCCATTCGCTCCGTATTTTCTGCTTTTAATTTTCATGAGTCTTACAAAGCTCCTTTAAAATCATACAGTTTCTGTGTTTGAAAGGATTATAAATTTCATGCGTGAAGGATCCCTAACAAACATGCTGAGATGTGTTATTGTCATGTCACTTCTCCTTATATTGCCAAGTCAGTGATGAAAGCCAGATATGCTTTCCTCCATTCCCATCTATTGCAGTTTCTAAATCAGATACATGAAAGCTCAATAGCAGACATAAGTCAAGGTGTGCCAAGACCTCTGAGAATTCAATCAACAAAGACTTCCTCTGATGCTTAGGTATTAGTATTTGTAAGAAATTTCTGCTTTACGTTGAAACAGACAATATATCACTTTATAGCTATATTACACAGAGCTAATTCCTTAAGCTTTTCTGAACAGAATTTATGAGAACTCAGTTTAGAATAATTTGAGGGTACTATATGGTTTATTTGAATTATGCTTGTCACAAAAATCAAGAGTTGCTTGAAAGACTAGATCCACATCTATTATAAGATGGGCCAATTCCTATCACAAATAGAAGTGGCCCAAAATCTTCTTTCTTTACAGTTGTCTATTCCTGGCTCAGGGCTGTTCCATGAGACTGAGATCACAAAGATGTTGGCATACAACTTCTTTTCACTGGTCACAAGTTCCTGAAATGAGAGGTACAAGAAATCACAATGGCTTTCACCTCAGGATCACTGGGATAGGCATGGATTAGTAGACAGCCACAACAATGATTAAAGGACTGGGAAACCAGCCTGAATGAAAGATTTAAAAGCTCAGGCTATTTATCTCAACAAAGAAAATTTAAAAGAGACTGAAGTAGAATCTAAGAATCTAAAATATATCTGAGACCAAAGAGGACAAATGCAGACCTTTACATGTATGCAGAAATACCTAGCTGAAAAAAATACAGCCTACAGGAGCAGCCATGTGATCCTGCTCTGGCAGGGGTTGGACTGGATGATCTTTCGAGGTCCTTTCCAACTCCAATATTCTGTGATTCTGTGAACCACAGTTCTTCAGAGCCAAAGGAGGATTTTATACTATGCATACCTGGTTCAAAAAGGCAAAACGTCAGACTGGCCATAAGCAAAAATATGTCTACACATAATGTGGAGAAATCTTCCTCTTTTTCCATTAGCTAATAAATCTCAGACAGGACATCACTCATCAAGAGAAATTATGGGATTCCTGAAAATACTAATGCAAGAATGAAGAAAGCAAGCATGACTTTTCAACAGACATTATAGTGAAAAACATTTTGAAGACTAATCCATTAATCTTGCAAGCAATCTTTAAAGGGCACTTAACACAAGCAATATACTCAGTCACAGGACTACTGCCACAAACAATTTCAAAGAACTGAGGGACCTACGTCTGCAACTGCACCGCTCAGTGACCCGTGGTCTGCCATGCTTCTCCCTTCCCCTGTCTCATCTGACACCTGCTGCCTTACATGGTGATGGGATACGTTCAGGATTCCTGATAATATGAGTCAACAGTACAGGAAAATTATATTTGCATGCTATTAATAAATCATTAACTGAAATTCTTCCCTTCAGAGCAACTCAGAAGAAATGCCATCAAATGATAGCTTCTGCAAGCAGGAAGATCTGTATTTCTGGGTGACTTCCAGTACTAGGGTCTAAACACTTAAGATCATTACAGGCTTCATTTTTCATAAATTTCATTTTTACTTTGGCAGGAGATAATAACATCCAGTGAGCTGACCTAACTTCAGATAATTACTATCAAAATTGGTCTTGTAGCTTCAATTGGAAAAAGTCATCTTCTTCACCTCCTGCCTAAAACTCCTGTGCTGCATGGATGCATTTTAGCACTGACCAAAATAATTGCAAAAAGGGTAAGTCGAAGACTGAAGAATTAAGTCTTTGCAAAGACCTCATTTTTTTTCTTGTTATGAAATATTCAGAGATTAGGCTTTGTTGATATTCTTACTTGCATTCACCTTGATGAGTATCAGCTGCAATCCTCATTATTCAGAATGTAAATTACAGTACATACTTCCACTGTTAGCGACTCGTCACCAGCCCTAAGTTAATTAATGTTTTGCCATTGACTTAAGTTGATACTGAAACAACATAAGTATTGTCAACATGAGGACTTTAAAATATCGTATATCTGTAGAGTTTGGAAAGAGGATTGTATCTAAACAGAATTAGGGCATTTAAAAGATACTTTAAATTGCCTTTCTGAGCTTTACCCCATTGGACTGCCTGAGGCAGGATTTCCAGAAAAATAAAATGGTGAAAAATTTCTTGAGATTGCTGGGTTAATTTAGCCTACAAAGCATTGCCACATGGTCCAAGAAAAAGAAGTGTACTTAAAGTAAACAATCTCAAAAGTATTTCCAGTATTTGAGGACTACTAGTAAGCAAATTTCTGAATTCTGCAGAGTGTGTAATGTTTGGATAACGAGACAGGTGGGTAACATTGCTAAGGAGAAATCCGATGGACTGCTTTTTTCTCCCAAAGTCTGGATGATTATTCCTTTAAAATAAAAATCTTTAAAGACACAGAATTATTTCAGTAAGGAAGAAGGAACATTAAATACCACACACCATATCACAGCCAGAGTATTTGGTCTGTTGGTCAGAAAGGAAAACCTATAGAAAAAAGCTTGCTGACAAGACATTTTGTTACTCCTGCACAAAGTGTGAACACATTATTAAAAGCGTGCTTGCCATGGCCCAAAGATTCTTTTGCACGTCATCATTCTTTCTGAACAGAATACTTTCAGGACTCAACAGAAGAAATTGCTGAGTATCACTGAAGTTCCTGATGAAACTGCAGAAATAATTATTCAAGTGATTCTGAAGACTGCTGAAAAAATGGCTTGGAAACAAAAGTAATGAGTCAGTGTGAAACGTTAATACAAAGTGGATAACTCTTAAAAAGAAGGATTGAAAACATCCCGAGTAACATAAAAGAATGAATGTAAGAGTAGTAGTTCTTAGTTGTAAGATCCATACAATCCATAGCAGTACAGACACAGATTTGGATTCTTTTCAGAAAATGCTGGAAGGATTGTCACAGAAGTCTTCACCTGCATCCTTATTCAGGCAGACTCAAGGCTTTCTGTCATTTCATCTGAACAGAAACTACATTACTAACATCTTCTCTGAAACTCACTGGTGTCTGCTTTGGAGTGAATACTAAAACTGTTTGCAGATAGTTCGCAATTGCTGTTGAATTTCAATTATTTTCCTATCCAGGCGTCCAAAATCCAACAGTTCTAAGAAGGCTATTTGAAATCCCAGTACAGAAAAGCATATTTGCATAACTCATCCTCAGTGTTATCCCATAATGATTTCTCCCTCCATGATACTAAAAACCTTTTAGAGAGTGATCAAAACATCACATAATGTTGTTTAGTTGTGCCAGCGCTTTTGATTAAACTAACTTTTGGAAGACATTACAATTAGAGATACTCATTAGAGATGGCTAAAGAGCTGTTGAAGAAATTGGAAGAGATACGTAATATCATTTCTGTATGTCTAACTCTTTTACTACTTGCTTCTTAGAAGGAACCTGACTATAAAGAAGCTACAGTATATTATCAACAATATTAACAGAAATAGCTCGTTTTGATAAGTTCTCCTACTACAATGACTTTATCATTTAAATAATGATAGTCAAATTCATGAACAAAAGAGTGTGCAAAGTTTTAATTTTAATCCAAAATTAAGATCATACAGGAACTTACAGTGTGCTCAGCAGACAACAATAATGTAGCTGTAAGATGTTTTCTACTGAGGTATTTATTTCTGCATAACAAAAAAGCAGTGCAAGCTCCATGAACTACTTCTCTCCTTTGTATCAAAGCTAGCAGGTTGTACAAGAGCCATTTTTGTTGTCCTGCTAATTTAACTTTCAGTGTGTGCTGTCTTGGGTATACTGGTAACCCATATGTTCTTCTCTTTGTTGTTTTATAAAGTATATATTTTATAAAGTATATAGTACTTTCAAATTCCTTTTTCACATCAGTCCCAGCAAAGGATCTTCATATTCTTATACAACAGTTCTTTCAGATAGCAGGACAGAATTGATGAGGTGCATGAGCAGCGATCAACACCCCAAGAAAGCTGTTAGCAACTTTTGGCCAGAGCATCCATTAAATAGGTTCTATCTTGAATGAAGTATGGGCCAAGAAAGATGAATTGTACTGCTGATACGTAAGTCTATCCCACAACACAGACTCATTTTTTGGCTCTCAGGAAGATAAAGAACTGTTCTTTCAGACTTTTTTGGCAAGCTGTATTGGAATGGTGTTTTCACAAGGATACAAGATATATTTGAATGCTTACTCACTCTGAACGTATCTGGAGGTGAGCAGTATCCCTGTCCCAAATAATTCTTTGTTTATTACTATCAAAACATTTGGCACAAGTTCTCAGTTTACTTTAAAGGTAAGGAGGGCTAGAATATACTTGAAACGAGAAATAAATTAGCTCAGACACAGCATTTTTTTCTCAATTTTAAGTACTTCACTTATGAAGGCTACTTATCAACTGTAATTCTTTTCAAGGTTCTGGCTGTGTCATTGAGACAGGCAGAATGAAGACAAGAGAAGAATTGCTTGCTTGCCCCAGTCAGGACTCTAAAAGAAAAATGGAGTCCACCCAGAAGATTTCTGTGCCATATTAAAAAAAAATCCTCAGTAACAGAGGTTTAACATTCCAGTTATTCTAGGCATGAAAAGGAAAGTTCACAGAATCACAGAATGTTAGGAGTTGGAAGGGACCTCGAAAGCTCATCCAGTCCAACCCCTGCCAGAGCAGGATCACCAGACCAGGTCACACAGGAACACATCCAGGCAGGTTTTGAATGTCTGCAGAGAAGGAGACTCCACAACCTCTCTGGGCAGCCTGGGCCATGCTCTGGCACCCTTACAGTGAAAAAGTTTTTCCTCATGTTCACATGGAACCTCCTATGTTCCAGCTTGCACCCACTGCCCCTTGTCCTGTCATTGGACATCACAGAGAAGAGCCTGGCTCCTTTCTCCTGACACTCGCCCTTTACAAATTTATAAACATGAATGAGGTCACCCCTCAGTCTCCTCTGCTCCAAGCTAAAGAGCCCCAGCTCCCTCAGCTGCTCCTCATCAGGGAGATGCTTCACTCCCTCAAACATTCCAAAAAATTCATTCCAAAGCCCTGAGAATTGGTGAGAGTATTACGTATGGCCATCTTTTGATCTTGTGCACAAATGATGTACATCTTTTCAATTGAAACAGCCTGGTTGAATCTAACACTTTGGTTTTAGCTTGTGTTTTTACCTAATTTGAAACCATTTTGTTGCAGCATGTGTGGTGCTATATTTTTAGTCTATTTATCTAAGCCAAAAAGTTACACATTCATAGCCTCAGATCTAGTTACTAACTTATCCTTCTTGGTTTTTTGTGTCTTGAAATTCAGCTGACACTGGAGCTGCCCTCTCCAAGGGTACATTTCATATACGTGGAAGGATGGGTCCTACCTCCAAGAGCTAGTGCTGCTGTCTGGGCAGAAGGGGGAAATAAAGATGGAGGAAGAAACCAAATTAACATACTGAGATAAAGAAGCAGGATCCACCTCCTAGTAATGGTTTTAACCTAGAAAAGGGTAGATTTAGGTTGGTTATTAGGAAGAAGTTTTTCATTATGATGGTGGTAGATCACAGGTTGCCCAGAGAGGTGGTGGAGGCTCCATCCCTGGAGATATTCAAGGTCGGGCTTGATGGGACTCAGAGCAACCTGATCTGGTAACACTGTCCCTGCTCACTGCAGGGGTTGGACCTGATGATCTTTGAAGGTCGCTTCCAACCCAACACATTTTATGATTCTATGATTCCAACTTGGTGCTCTACGCACTCTGATGCATTTATTTACAGGGCTTTTCTTGGAATCAGTCTGCTTGTCTAGAAAAAATCACTTCAATACATTTAATACAAAATCACAATACATTTAATGTAAAATTATTACAATTGGTGGTCTCTTTAATTTTAAAAAGTCTACAGCTTCTCTTTCATTTCAAAATTTGGTCCTAACAATAAAAGGGATGATGGGTGTTTCTCTTCTGATTACTAGCAGAAAAATAAATAAATCCATGTGGAAGTTCCACAAAGGAAGGAAAACACAAACTTCTGTATCAGGCCAGAGATCCTGCCTCACTGGTGTTGCTTTGGGCTGGTCTGGCTCCTGGAGCAACACACATTGCATGATTCAAAACAAAAGACCTACTGCATCACCATTTCTGTAACACTGTCGTTTTAAAGAATGATTGGATGAATCTGTCCATTTGTTGTAACTACTGTCAGCACCATTATTTCATTTTCTAAATTTTTGTCAAAATATGCCATTTCCTTCCTTGAAAATACAGGTTTGCTCTTAAGGCATTTTTGCAAAGAGCATCTTACAGTCTGTAAATAATTTAATCTCTTATCTTGTTTCAAAATACACCTTTGATGCTTCAGTAATAAGTTTTAAGAGAATATTTAATTAGAACTATTTCAGAAAAACCTGATAAAAATGAAATATAAAAGATAAGGGGTTTTGCATTTTATGAAGAAAACATGCAGCTAAGATGAAGAAAAGTGCTTTCCTTTGTACATTTGATAATTAAATAACTTTTCCTTCTTTCATTAGTAAACCATGGCAGTGTACTTTTTCTTAACACTTTTTAACCTTAAATTTTTTATGAAAAGAATTTTTTAAATGTCATGGACAGATAGGACCAGCTGACAGCAGCTATAATGAGAGATGGTGCTACTATAAAAGCTCCTGCATGTAGCATTGCTAGCGTATCTTTAGTATGACCTGCGGCACCTCTGCTACAGAGTTCTGGGTCTCCAAAACACAAGACAACAAAAGAAAGTGTTATTTTCAATTTAAAATCTTTCTTCACAGCACTGACCACTATAAATACAAAAAGGGTGGCTGGTGACCTATGGATGTGCTACAAAGCTAATCTGTCATCAGCAGAGATGAACAAAGCAATCAGTGGACCACAGCAAAAAATTATATCCTATGCTTTGTACACTGCTGCAGACACAATAACAGCTGTCCTTAATGGAATAAGACTGCTGGCAGAGATCGTTTTTTTTTCTTGATGTTAGTGTCTCCTTTAACAAAAATAAACAGTAATAACAGAGGCAGAAGCTTTGCTGCTGAAAAGTACACAGGCTCTCAAGGGGATTCAGGAATTAAGATGTCTTTAGGAGGTCTGCCTAAAACATAGTGGCTCTTGAAACCTCAACAGTTTTTCAATATATGATATCTCAAAAGAAAGGCAGAGAAATTATTTCTAAATATCCTGTACAAGCCCTATACACAATGAAGAACACTTACACTCAGTATAGAGAAGCAGCTGTCCTTGTTATTAAAAAAAAATATACAAAAGTTTTGACTGTTGGCATGACGCATCAACAGTGT
>NW_010180636.1:45680-57672 GCF_000695765.1 Mesitornis unicolor | reverse complement strand
AAGAGTCAGAGGGTCAGCAGTGGCTACTACAATCGAAGAAAATAATGCAGATACAAAAGGAATGTGAAATACCTTTTAGTTTGAAATTTTAGAAAGCTCTACATCTAACATTTTTAAGACTTTATTTTGCTTTTACACAATATACCAAGTCTCTAACATCGCTAGAAAAAATCCAAAGAATTAACAATAAACACGAAATAAGAATGATCAGGCAGGGTAAGAGACGTGCAGACGTGCACTCAAGGACTGGTGTGAGCAGTAGAGCAGCTTACCGATAGTGTAGTGTGTCCCTCTTGCAACACTAAATAGCTGTATTGTTCAGAGATGGCAGTAAAAAGAAAACACTTTCATAAGATTGCAAGTCTGGATGAGTGCTCTCCCTAAGGAAAAAAATATCATACAGATTCATGTACTGCACCTTGCTAATTTCTGCTAAATTAGATTTTAGGCTGAAAAGCAAAGGAGGAAGCAAAAATCAGAGACCTGTGGGTTGTACACAGATGCCAAAGAATGATTAATCTTCAGGAAAATGCCCAACTGATGTCGAAAGGAGAGCAAAACAAACGTATAGTGTTTTGGTTTTTTTCATTACTTTTGATCACAACAGCCACGTAAATTAAAACTATGTTAAATTTAATACCTTTGCTATCATGTCTAATACACACAATGTGATCTCAGCATTGACACTTTCTCTTTAGTGTCAAAAGAGTATTCTTCACAAAATGATTGGTAAACATGTTCAAAAAGAATCCGGAGTGATGCAAATTTATTTGATGTGGGCATCTGTGTTATTTTTGCCGTCACTGGAAGATGAACAGTCCTACAGCTCCCGATTGTTTGATCACTACCAGATACCGTGAAGCGTAATTGATAAATGTCAGATCTGCTTTGTACTTGAAGTGTTTTTACTGCGAAACATTGCTCTTTGAGCTCAGGACAAGAGTTAATTAAAAAGTTGGTACCAAAGATAACATCCTCAGCAGGCAACATCAATTGATCTCTTCAGCAGCATGAGAGAGAGACTGAGAGGAGATTATAAAATGTTCACATAGAACAAGGCTGATTGACACAACTTTTCTCCATCTTACATGCCCAAGATTGGATACTACAAAATATTACAAGTATAAAGAGTAACAAAACAACAAGACACTCTACCAAGCCAACACTTGCTTTCTCCATGTTCTACTATCCCTTCTCAAATCCTATTAAAAACATCTCAATTTCTTTAATATGTTTATCTCCCACTTCCCTCCTATGGCTATTAATTTCACTTAGTGACTGGAAATGTACTAAAGGCTTTCACTGCACTGCGAAGCCTTAAGCTTATTTCCACCATTAATACTTGGCTTCCTGATAAATTATTGCATACCTTAGATTTTCTTAACTTCCTTATCCTATTGTACTATTTAGTATGGATCTGAAAAAGATAAATAGACATAATAGCAAATTCTTCTGTAGACTCTGCTGTTTTATTTTCAGGAGCAATTTCTTGGCATTCTTCTGCTCACAAATATTTTTATTCCTAAAATCCATAGTATAAGGGTTGCTCAGCCAACACCCATGTTATTTAATCTGGGAACATCTTATAGATATGAGAAAGCACTTGTATAAAAAAAATAGCTTTTTGCACTTTTTAAAAACAAAAATTAGATGTTGGTATCACTGTTTCTGTGTTTAGAAGTTTGAAAGAGCTACAGAACAACTCCAATGGAGCTTTCGAAAGAATGTACCATAGGACAAAGACTGATCTGTCAATTTTTTAATGGTATTTAAAAACGTTGCATGCTGTTCTCAGCGAGAAAGCTTCCCTTGTCTTGTAGTCTCTTGTCCTGTGGTCTCTTGCTGAACTCACGGCTTTACACTACACTTGCACTACACGCAGGACTATTGGCTAGTGTACTGCATGCAGCCACATCACGTGCTGCCAGCTTTAGCTCTCCCCTCCCTCGGGTCACACAAAGGCTCTGTTCATTCCTTTTGAAACACAGGCGTCTGCTCCCACGTAACAACCCACGGTTCAAAGACATTGCTACGTACATTTTTTTAAAAAAATACCTTTAATGACTTACTGTCAGCTTATTCCATGCTCTCAGACTCTTTAATATAGCCTATTTTTAAAGCAGTCTTAGACCACAGATTTCAGATATTTTCTAATTTCATTTTATTATTATTATCCAGTTATAAACCACACATCCTAAGAGGATGTAAGGAACACAGTTACTGGGTCTCTCAATTAAGAGTTGCAAAGAAAGTCTAAGAGAAGGTCATTTGCTATGTGTGTCTGAATTGCCAGAGTTGAATGCTTTGACATTCCCTCTCACGTGTGTAACACTGACATTACTTGAATGAGGTGGTTCAAAACAAATCCTTCTTCACAGAGAGCAAATAGTGTTTTATGCTGCAGTCCTATTATTCTCTTCTGTTTAAAGACATGTTGTTGGTATCTTTTCAAAAATAAGATGGGAGCTTCCATTTGTGAGATCTTGTTTCCCGTACTAGCCCTTCCAAGTATGACCACTGTGGTGCTCTATTTCCTTCTCTAGTCAAAAAATGCTGCTAGAAGTCTATCTATTTATAGCATATTGTAATTATTTTACATGGCAGGATCTTGCAGCAGCATCATCACAGCTTAGTACTTACATTAATCTAAATTAAATTAGCTATTGAACCCTCCAGTTGGAAATCCCTTATTATCAGTGACTTCCTGTTGGAATTATGGTGTAATTCAGAAGAAAAACCAACCCAGAGCCCAGAGCATTAAGCTTGTTGGGTATATCAAGGCCACGTCAGAATGGGGAAGAAGAGATCAGCCATGAACTACATGGCTAGAGGATAAAATGCAGCCAAATTGATCTTTCTTATAACTTAATCATTGCATATTCATGGAATCAGGGGACAAGGGATCAGCACATTTTAGGATCAAGGCTGTTACACAAGCTTACTAAACTCTTTTACGTGGGTTATTTCAAACTGAATAAAAAAACCAAAAATACAAGCCGTCGTATATACAAAGAAAAAGAAACGGCCTGATTGCTGCATCAAAAATAAATAGACAGACCCATTCTTAGAACATTCAAAATACTGAGGGGTCTTTTGTGGTCTTCAGACAGGGTAGAGTAAATCTTGCAAGAAAAGTGGAGACAAGCTGGCAAAGCAGGTAAAAGCATTGACTAGACAGCAGCAGAGAATTACCACAATTTTGTTGCGGGCACCTTGTCTAGTTATGACCTCAAAAATCTGACTGTCTTTTGCTACACAGCACACAAACATATTATTAAAAAAGAAAAACCATATCAGAGTTTGTCTGATAGTTTTCTGTTATCTCTTGTTGTTACTAAAAATGATGATTAAGTGATTTCAAAGGATTTTCCCAGTGAATGTGAGTTATATATCAACATGGTTATCTTTCCTACATGTTTTCTGTGTCCTCTCAGGCAAGAGATTTTTTTCAGTGCTGAATCTCTTGGAATAACTTCCACAAAATAAAATCTTTATGGAGCGTGTTGGGATTTTTTTAGTCCTCTTGTCAATGCTCTCAATTAGTGACCATAAATAATTACATTTTTATTATCTTCCTTGTGCATTTTTTAATTCCCTAAGGCTCTGTTTCGAATTCTAAGCTTTTGTGTATTTACATGCATCCCAGGGGTGTTATTTTCCAACAACCTTGCTTCAGTTTTTATTGTTATGCATATGATGTAAAAAAAAATTGGCATTTTCTCTGATTATTCATAAGCTATCTGTGCTCACACTTTTGCTTTAAAGCTCTGCCATCCAGCACATCTTTTTTTTCCCTTTAAACACTGATAAGACTAAAACCCTTTTTACCAGCTTTTCCTCAGCTCCTAAAGTCTGTTTCCTTCTCTCCTATTTATATTTCTTGTGATTTAATATCAACCTAAAGAGCACGTCCGCCTGTGAATCTTGGATTTTCTAGTTCCAGTTCACCTTTTAAGTGATCAGATAAAATATATTGCATTGCACCATCTCAGCAACATCTTTAAATAACTGACACACATTTGAAGATGCTGTTGCCCTCAGGTCTTTGCAAGATATAAAATTACAGTGATTACTTTTACTCTCACATCTTGGTAGGAGAACAGATCCATGGATTACAGTGGATCAACTGTGCATATTAGGCATACTGAAATCCACTGATAGGACTTCAGTGTATGCTATCAAGAATTCCATCAGTCCATGCCTTTGCATTAACTAATATTTGGCTAGATATATGAAGAGACCATGGAAACAGGTGATTTCCATTTGTCACAGTAATCCTAGTTAATCATTTTACCCCTTCATTAAGGGTGTAATCCAGCTTTGCCTACCAGAGATAATGTAAAACCATCAGAAGCGGTAAACATGTTATTAATAATACACATAGTTTCATTTTTCATCTATCCACAAAACAAATCTAGCTGCATAGATTCTTTGTCAAAGCTAGTCCTAATCAATACTTTGCATAAACAAACATGTACAATTGTTTTAATGTAATGTATAGATTTCTAATAATAAAGGGCTAGATCCAGCATTGTGGAAAAAAAACCAAACCAACCACAAACAAAAATGACAGCATAGTATTATTGACTTCATACATAACTCAACCTGAGAAATCAAGTAGTAGTATTTACTTGCAGGATACACAGCTCTATTCTTAAGGATACCAAGAAAGCACAAAACCAGGTAGAAAGTATTTGAGCTGAAGATAATTATTTAAGCTTAGTGGCCAGCTGAAGTAGCAGGTATGTCGACTGCTAATATCATGCTGATATAACCAATAGATTTGTAACAAAAAAATAGCACTTTCAGCTCTGTAAAACAGATTATCCAAAGAAAAATCCAAAGACATTATACAAAGCCATCTTTCGTTACCTTTTTCTGCACTGCTACATTTGGACTCACTTTGATTTCACTTCTCCACCATGGCTATAGTGAAACTGAGCTAACTTACGAGTTTTACTATGAAAACAGATATGACTGCATATATCGCTGCCTTCTACATATGAAAGAAAAAATAGTTTTTACTGTTGGTACAAACTGGTCATTTCATAAAGCTCAAAACCCCTTGATGCTTAACTGCAGAACGTTTTGTCCTCTTAGTGACTGTGCTGTAATCGGTTTGATACCCGACATACACATCCTACTCAAGGTGTTGCACAGTAATCACTCTTGTAACTTCCAGCACTAGAAAAATATTTGTATTCTGGAAATAACTCATTTCTGTTTAACTTTTTTCTAGTATTTCTATAAAAGGTGTTTTTTTGCTAATGAAATCTGCCAGGTTAAGAACAGTATAATATGAATGGCACTTCTAAAGTGACTAGATAAAAGTGACATCTTATTACATATGTGTACCTCATTGTTTTCACTGCATTTTATTCCTGTTAGCTTTGCAAAGCCAACATATCAATGGGAAATAGGAGCTGGATTCCAGTTAAGCCATTTACAGAACTGTTAATTACACTCTAAAAGCAACATTTTTATTATTTATGAACCATGAGCCAGGGAGAACCAATTTGGCTTTGGGTTTGCAAGACTGCCAATTAGAAACAACTACTTTTTTCCTTTCCAGATGAGAAAACATGATCTGGAAATTACTGAGTTACCATAAATTTGCAACACAATGGCACAGTTTTTCAGAGTAATTCATTCCTAGCATCATTTACATTTATTTCTTGACATAGGAAACAAGCTAGGTAGCGTCTATAAACCAGTAGTTCTTGAACTGTGAGCATACACCAGCCTGCATGCCCTCTCAGTTGTGAAATTCTGACCCGAGATGGGAATGTCCTTCCAGCACTTACTGAGATGATCAAAATGTAAAGCTAGCTATCCTAACTCTATACGGATATCAAAACAAGATACTTCAATTCACAAATCTAACTATTCAGATAACTACCTTGCTAGTAAAAAGACCACAACCTTACTCAAGCAGGCCAAACTCTCAGAAGTGTAAAACACAGCAACTCCTGCTCACGCTGTGAAGTTACATGCTGATTTTTCACCTGCTGAAACCCCTATTCAGTCTGTAGAACCATCCACGTGGCTTGAAATATTTTTTTAATCATGTTTTGTTTTAAAACTTTGAAGATATATTTTGGATGCAGGCATATTCATTACTGCTAAGTCTTGAATATATTTTTCTTATAAAGGAATTGCAATAATTGCCATTCAGAGAACGACATGGAAAATATAACATTGTCCTCATTTCCTCGATCTGTAGCACAACATTTTCATCTGTTTACCACTGACGATGTACTAATGATACAAGAAAATGCTTAACACAATAAAAAAGCAGAGGTATTTATTCTAAGCTGTGTATAGATTTGAAAAGAAAACAAAAGAATAATATGTAAATGCATCTGTTACGGCAAATCCATTTCATAGAATACAATTCTGTATCAGAAACTATTACAAGGGGTATTCAGAGATGCAATAACATTTCAAACACCAGGATATGCCATGAAGTATTTCAGAAAAATTTAACCCAGCCATAATACATAACTGGATAAGAAAAGCTAACTGTGCACATATAATCAATAATGTGGTGTGAGGCAGTTTAATAGGAAATATAAAAGCTTTATATTCTCTTCCAAACTATCACTTTAAAAAAAACCTCAGCCACTCTTTTGCTAAGCTTACCAAAGTGATCATTAAACATTCTGTACTTAGAAAGATGCCATATTTTACATAATGTAAAGTAAGTATTCAATTGCTCTATTTTTCAGAACTTTCCCCCTGCATAACTTGATTAAGCATAATTATAAAATGTATTTTGCAATTAAACTTACTGCAACAAAGAAATAATTTTTAAATTCACAAGCATTTTTGTTTTGCTCCTAAACTGCACTTATTACACGGTTGCAGTTATCATATGGGAAAACCTCAAAACTCTCCACCTCTTATTACGAATAAATTATTACACAAACAAGCTAAGCATTTAAAATACTGTCTTACAGGACCTCTGCCCCAAAGAGGAGCACCTACAGAGCTCTACAGCAGCAAGAGTAATGGAGAAAAGACCGCTAAGTTCTCCTGAAGCCTGGCAGTGCTACACCCTCAAGCTGTTACTTGTTGAGATGAAGAACTCCATCAGCAAACTGTCAGGCTCCATTCCTGCAGGTCTGGGATGCAGGTTAAGCACTTCAAAGTCTATGAGATTCACAAACCCAATTCCTAAGACGAATACTGGCTAACAGCTTCCTTCTTTTGAGGACTCCACTCCTGCATGATAACTTCCTCGGAGATGCAATGCTTCTACAAGTATTACAAGTATGTTGCTCAGAAAAGGAAGATTAAAGAAAATGTAGACACATTGATAAATAAGAGAGGAGACCGAGTGGGACCCTTCTAACTCAAACTATTCTATGGCTCTATGATATCTCCAAGGAGCCGAAATCAGAGATGTCACTGACTGTGATGCTCATCTGTCCTGCTGAGCCCAGCTGCCCCTTACTGCTCTACAAATATGCCTCTATAGAGACAAATCAAGAGTTTAGGAATGGCCATGAGACAGAAAAATACATTTACAGTGGTCTGGTAAGAGGGCTTAGGGGATTTAAGAATCAGGGTAATTTGTATCAATTCTTTTCAGTTTCTGTAGCTAACATGCCATGTGCCTGCTGGATGAGAATCAAGTCTACCACACAAAAAGGCAAAGAACACCACTATGCAATACTCTGCTATACAGAGAACTATGGTCGATTTTCTGACTACCTGTGATACCTGCATACTACTACTACTACTACTACTACTACTACTACTACTACTACTACGACGACGACTACTAAAGATCCATGAAAGTGTTAGTAGTGGTTATCAATTAAGAAATTTAAAGATGTAGCACATTCTGGTATCAGTCTACTATTAAAAGCTTGAATAGAATGATTACTCTTGGAAATGGCAAAGAAAGGAGAGCTCAGCTGCATTTTAAATTGGACGTAACAAGTTCACTTCTCTAAACTGAAGGAAAAAGAAAAAGACTCTAATTAGACACTAAGTTTTTGGTGGTAAGGACAGTTAAGCATGGGAACAGATGGGCTTTGGAATCCCTGGGATCTCCATATCTCAGGTTAGAGAACAGACAGGCAATCATCCAGGCTGCTAATTGTCATCACATCCCAGCACAGTTTGGTCAAGGCCAACTAGGATGCTCCCACAACATGTCTGGGCATGGTTCAGGGGATTCCAAGGACTACAAATAATTCACAGTAGGTAATACTGGTCAGGCAACCCTGTTTCAAGAGGAAGAGCCATCTGGATGTAAGCCATGCAGCACCATTTCATCTCAGAGCCAGACAACAGTCTGGCTTATTTTACATATTAATGCAAATGCATTTTCTAGAGTCCTTCATAGTCTGATTTTCCAACAGCTCTGTAATACATTCTATGCTGTTCACTAAGATGCAGTCATAAAGCAACATTAAATAGAAACCCATTATATGAATTTTGAGAAGAAATTATTCAGTTGCTCAAAGGAGCAGAAATTGTTAAAGACAATTAGGCAGAACAAGTAGTAGAGTAACTTCTTTCACCTTTAGGTCACCAATTTAAACTTGATTCAGCTCAGTGGCGACCGGAACTCATTAGCTTCTGAAAGCTTTGCAAGATAAATCACAAGTCTTTTTCAATAGCTTCTCATGGAGAAACGTCAGTATCACTAGACTTGGTATTCTCTGGTGTTATTAATGTTAGTGTAACCAGGACAGTGGCCGAAGGTTTAGTTTTATATTCAGGACTAAACTCCTGTTTGCATCTCCAGTTGGAACCCCAACATCTTTTGATGGCAAAATAACTTAGGGTCATTTCTAATGAGGTAAGGTCACCTCACTTCACTTACAGTAACAGCTTATGCATATGGAGATGAAAATCTCACACTTTAGATTGAGACTGAGCTACTGTGCTCAATTAGTGCTAGTCCCTCCAGGTTCCAAGATACATGAGTATCTTGATCTATGACTATGAAGAGTCAACAGCATTGCTATTTTCCTGCTACTGTTTGTTTTCACCAAATTCACTTTAAAATTAGCCTAACTTAAGGAGCCATTTGGAGCTGAAGGACATGAAATAAGAGGTAGTATGGTGAATGTTAGGAAACAGCAGTGGTAGTGAAGACTTCAAGAATGGGAAGACAGCTTGAGAGAGGTGAAATGAAGGGTAAGGTATCAGGAAAAACAGTGAGATTTCAATTCCTGAATAGATAGAACAGTTTGGCTATTTGAATATTCTTTAATCGGCACAATTTCAAGAACATAAAAAAGAGAACAGCAGTCACTCAAGATGGTAAGTGGTTCAGTCAAGAAGGAAGATCTGAATAGACAAAGTGTCAGGGGAAATACAATGCAAACTTGCTTGGGTTTGAAAGGAGTTAATATTATGAAGCAGGATTTATTCATAAATATACCTTGATTTCTACTGAATTTCTTCCTTCCTCCCTCTATAGCTCAACCAAAGTTCCTGTTGTTGCTGTTTGTTCAGAACTGAAGTACATTCCACAATTTCCTTCAGTATATGTTGAGGTTTTGTAAATAAATGAGTAAATAGCCTGTTAAATGGAAAATATTAACAAAAGATGAAATTTGCATCTACTACTGATTGTACCAATGTCTAATATTATTATAAATGAAATAATGGGAACAGCAGATCAGAGAATCTTTAACTTGGGATGTCTAAGATCTGGATTTATATTCTCTTCATAATCTGTAACATTTTCTGTTAATTGTGCCTGCAGTTACGGGCAAATTACACCATCAAACCTAATCATGAAGAAAACTATCATTAGTCTGAGAAGTTTAGTTTAAAACAGAGAAGACAAAATAAGGAAAACTTGAGATTTATGCTCTCCTTTGAGGAGGGCCTGTGAGCTACATAATACTGTTGAAACTATGTCAGAGTTACCTTTCCATCCAAGATCCTAAGTGACTGGCTGAGAGAAGGCCAAACAGAATTAAATCTTGCTTTTGTTCAGTTGGGCCAGGCTGCCATATCATTGTAGAGTAACTCTTGGTGATCCATGAGCATATTTCCTGATGTTATGAATAGCAACATGGCAGCAATGAATTCTTCTCCCTCAGTTTATACTGAGTTGCACAGTTTAAAAGATTATAGAGGAAAAAGATGCATCTAGCTGAATATCCAGGGACAGTCTGTCCTCCTGAGACCCCTGCACTGAGGTACAATGTACACCAGGTTACAGGTTTCATAGCTTATAAGCAAGCTACACTTACAGACAATTAGATAAAAAGCCAATCAGGCTTAAATACTAATATCTTACAGAGTAATATATTACAGGATTATATAAAACTTGCAGTGAACTGCTAACACATTTGTTTCTTTACTTAATAACAAGGAAAAACTGTCTTCAAGGAGTCAAATACCCACTGGAGGGCAATCATGTATGCATGTCTGCATGCACACTTGTGTGTTGGTGAACCTGGTAGTCAAGTGTGGTATGGTTACCTATACATTTCTGAGTTAGGTATCTGCAGATCAGAAGGGCCTAGTCTGCATCTACAGATACTCACCTTGTCCTGACTACCACAAAGAGGTTGGTTTGCAGCTGGGAGACATGTTATTACCCTCAGATCATGCCACTACAGCACTATGATAAACGTACTTAGTTCTTTGCACACAAAGCCCACAGGTATTTCTCATTCTGTCCTCCCCTAGACTTTGTATTTCTCATGCCTACTTTCTTTTGCTTACCTCAGGTCTTCCATCACAGTTTTCCTTTGTGCTTTCTCATGCACTGCCTAGGGTTTTCCAGGCGGAAGCATGTACTCAGTAAGGTTGTTTTCTAAGTCTAGAAACTTAAAAGTAAAAAAAATAATTAAGGGTGAAATCCCTGTCACACAGAAGTCAATGTCAAAATCCCAGTCCTTTGAATAATCCTTCATCCAAGGTCTTTCTCATACTCTTTTTCATATGTTTTCATGAATTAATGCAATGTCACGTTGCAGTGTTTCATCTCAAAAGACTGTCCTTTCATTCAAATGATAATGTGCAAAACTTGCAAATTATTATAGAAAAAAGTGTTCCCTTTCAGCATGTACCACATACTGTATCTTTTATATTGTAGTAGGACAACACTGGTATCATATTAAAGGTTATACCGCAATCAACAGCAGTGGATGATTCTATCTGCAACTGCAGAAAGATTTTTAGCTTTCTCTTTTTCTTGATCTTAAATACGATACATACACCTTGCGCCTTTTAACAGCTTACAAGCTTTCAATGTGATATCGTATCACTCTACATCAAAATTCAACTCTCACCATTGTTTATCTTTTGGATTAATCATTAACTGGAAAGAAGTCCTATGAAGGTTCAGTTTTCTAAATACCAGTTGAACGTTATTCTTCCCATGTTAAGGTAAAACTCTATGTTCAGATAAATATTGCAAATTTAAATAAAGCTAATTTTTAAAACAATGTTTCTTTTAAATTCATGTGAGTCTTCATCGTAAAATTTCATCATCAGGTTTTCTGCCAGGATTATGCACCGTTCATTCTCACCTCATAAATTATGTTTACTATAATTGCTATTAATACATAGTTTTTTATAGCGCGTAACTTTTCCCCATCACAATAGAATTTAATAGCAGTTTATATTTACTTGTTTATGAGAGAGTTCATTAATGATTGAAATGAGGACTCTTAAATTACAAGTCTAATATACAGAAAGCTTAAAATTATTATATCCTTCACCAAAAGATTATCAATAACTAAGTAGGTCTTTATATAAAGCAATTAATTATAAAAAATAAAATAAGGCACTTATCATTAACATACTGCCTACACCATGTCTTAACAAAAGCTAACTGAAATTGATACATTTAAAAAAAAGTCACTTAAGACTCTTCTCTGAAAATCTGAATTCTTTTTCAATTCAGGCAAGTTCGCACATATTTTTAATGACTTTAAATACACATTCAAGTCCCTCACTCAAAAATGAACATGTGAAAATAGGATTCTAACACCACAGGATGTTTTCT